>NC_091330.1:2325000-2473108 GCF_038502225.1 Cherax quadricarinatus | reverse complement strand
ACACAATGGTGTTTTATCTTTCTCCCTCATTCTCTTTCAATCTGTGTCTCTCTTTCTGTCTGTCTATCTCTGTCTCACAGGTACACATAAATACAAGTATACATAGTATAAATAACCTAGGATAACCCAAGAAATCCAGACAAAGTGCTATACTCTGCTTGAAGATGTGAGTAAAAGTGATGACACAGTCTTGTGGCTCTCTGAGACAGAGCTAGACGGATAGACAGATAGACAGGGAGCTTGACAGACAGACAAATAGACAGACAGAAATGTTAGTGTACCAGTACCAGTGTACTAGTGTTCCACCCTCCTCCTCCTCCTCTTCTTCCTCTTCCTCCTCCTCTTCTTCCTCTTCCCCCTAATCTTCCTCCTACTATTCCTCTTCCTCTTCCTTCTCCTCCTCTTCCCCCTACTCTTCCTCTTCTCCTTCTCTTCCTCGTCCATAGTGTAAATTACAAGGAGTCCGCAGCTGTCAAAGTGACATATTGGCTCATTACTCTTTCCCCCTCCGGCCTGTCAAAACAAAGGGGTCGGATGCTGCTTCCCCTCCTCCATTCTATCTATCTTTCTCCCTCATTCTATCTGTCTGTATCTCTGTCTCACAGGTACACATAAATACAAGTATACATAGTATAAATTACCTAGGATAACCCAAGAAACCCAGACAAAGTGCTATACTCTGCTTGAAGATGTGAGTAAAAGTGATGACGCAGTCTTGTGGCTCTCTGAGACAGAGAGCTAGATGGACAGACAGGGAACTTGACAGACAGGCAAATAGACAGACAGAAATGTTAGTATACCAGGAAAAACAAAGGGAGGGCGATGTTCATCTCATCTTTTGGCATAAGCTCTACCCTCATCAAATGTCAGCACTTATCAGATGTTATTTCCCCTTATCTTGTTACTGTCATGGGTGAACATTTATTATTACATATTATTACCTATTATTATTATTATGTATTATTATGTATTATTATTATTATGTATTATTATCATTACGTATTCTTCTTCTTCCTCCTCCTCCTCCTCTTCCTCTTGCCTCCTCCTCCTCTTGCCTCCTCCTCCTCCTCCATTCTTGGAACAAGTTTGAAGAGCTTGTAGTTCATAATCACTATCATTATCATCACCAATGCTCACAACTGAGTCTGGGATTTTGGAAAATAGGAGTTTCCTCTTTGATTCTGGTACAACTGAACGACGGCCCAGCACCAGAGATGGAAGGCTGTGGGTTGTCTGGGTTTTCCTCACTATTACCCATATTATGGTCATTAGTTTCGGTCAAAACCTCACCAGAACCTTGAAACTCATCTTCACTGTCACTTCCATCTGTATTAGAACTGTCACTGGGGAACAAAAGTGTCCCAATTCGCCGAGGAGTGAGGAACTTCTTACTCCTGGGCACGGTGGAAATTGTGTACTATGATGGCATTCCCACAATGCACCACTGGGTCCCAGATTTTTTTCCTACTGCGCACACCCACCACACAGACCCATTCTCTCACATCTAGGCTTATCAGCCTTTTCCTGCGAGATTTGAGGCCGCTAGAATTTATGCGTACTAGTACGTCAAAAACCCCTACGCGTAAGACGTACTAGTACGACCAAAACCCTCAAAGGGTTAAATACCGAGTTTACTTTCGTTATGCCAAGATATGAAAATGAGTTTTAACTCTTGGCTTGAGTGTACCCGGATACAATGAGCATTTCCAAAATTAAAGACTCGTGCTCAAATTATGAAATGTTTGAATCACCATACATGTGTGAACAGAAAATTTCTGTAAATCTGAACAAATCAAAACTTAAATCTGCAGTGACCTGACCTAACCTGACCTCCCTAGGGCAGTATTCGGCAGTGCAACAAGGGAGACAGTGCCAGACTTATATAGTTTGATTAAAACACTGATCAGGGCTGTCATTCTTACCATTGAAGCAGCACTGTATAGCCCTTGTGGCTTAGCGCTTTTTTTTTTATTTAATAATCTTCCCATTGAAAGAACTCTCGCTTACATTTACATTTATTTTTTTCAGTGTACAAATGGAAGTTATGAATTTGAGCAATTATCGAACAATTGTAATTATGCACCGAAGAATAAAAGTAGATGCATCATCTGTTGCTGGAGTTTTTCTTTTCTTCTCTTCCTTCTTTTTGGCATCTTCTTTCTTTCTTCGTTCTTCAAATTCTGATATCAGTTCTGGACAATCTAGGTGGGATTCTGGTTCCCATGTGTTGTCTTCACTGTAAAGGATAAACTTTTATTACTTAGATTAAACTAATAAATACCCTAGTCGAGCAATGTGATAAAAAATACCAATCCCAAGAATCAAAGCTAGAGAGGGTAATATGTGATAGGTATGTAATTAGCTTTGACATTTGAAGAGAGCTTTGACTGTATAGGTAATATATTCAGTACTCTTGGCAATATTAAAAAAAAAAAAAAACAGTAAAAGCAACTATGCAATCTGAATAATGCACAACACAATTATACTATCATAACATCAGATAAAAAAAACATTAAATTATTAAAAGACTCCTACAAGTTCTAAGACATCTATGGCACTTGAATTATAAAATGCATGAAGAAAGTGTTGACCTAAGCCATAAGTCAAGTATTAAAATGTGTTTCACATGGGAAATAGAAGGGGGAAGCAACTGCCAGCAGCTGACTACAAGCAAGATGTGTGGGCTCGATCCTCAAATTGACAAGTTTGGCCTCAACGTGACAATTTCTGCTTAAGGAGTTCATACATAAGGTGGATACTTAGCTTCAACAATCAGAGAATTGACAAAATATAAGGAGAGTTATCCAACATTCCTTGAAAAACCATGCAGTACAACCCTAACTGAAACCAATGCATGGAAAAATTGAATACAGAAGTAAACAAGGTCTGTATTCAATTCAATTTGCCGAGATCCAAATGGAACACAGGAAAAATACCTACATGAAAATTACCAATTTAGAGCAGAACCTAAAGTATTTCTACCAGAGAATAAATAAAAATAAAAAAAAATTACCAAAAAGTCATTCAGGAAAATTGAATAAATAAATATTTTTCACAAAAGTTAGTCAAAACCCTCTACCACTACTGACCCCTCTATATAAAGGTGGGTTATAAACCAATGATAAAAATAGAAATTAGGGAAATCCTAAAGGAGCTTACGCAAGCTGTCCCTACTTTTGCCAAGGCTATCAGGAAGTGTCATTCTCTCAGAGGAATAGATATAGGCAGGTATTTCAACTGCCACATGAAGAGAGACTAACTTCCATGACTTGCATACTCACTTTAGGGCAATAAAGTGTTAAACTCTATACTTACTCTCCATAACCCTTCCATTTTAGGTAGTATTCAACACGACCATTTCGTACACGCTTATCTAAAATCTTCTCAACTGAGTACTCCTCCTCTTCCTCCTGGTCATCTGGATCCGGAGAATGGTCCTTTTTTTTGGGCATCGTGTTTGATTCCCCTAAACAAATATATAACACTGTAATTTTAAAGCCTATTTACTTTTATTTTAAAAACAAAGTATTATGCACACCAAAATCATATGAATTATACTGCAAAAGTGAGTTATACAAAGAAAATATGTTTTGTGAAATGCCAGTCTAGGTAATCGATATAAAAATTTCCATGCTTGTAGCTCAGCTAATGATATCATCTACTTGTATATACGTACACAGTAAAAACTAATAAAAAATCTACTGAAGAATTAAATCCAGTTTACTCCCAAATAAAGACAACAATATATAATTTAGTTTTACCTGAGACTCCCAGTTTGAACCCTAGTTAGCTGCACGACCTTAGCCCGCATTTTCAATAACTTACGAATTAAATGTACGTACTTTTCAATTTCCGAAAGTAGTACTCCATTACCATTATAGCACACTGGGGAAGAATTACCATTTCCATTAGTGGAGAACATTATCATTATGGAGTTCCTGGGCAGGGTAACTTCCCTTCACCCCTTATACAAAGCTATGTTTTTGGGGTGGGGTTAGGGGTAAGGCCTAGCATTGCCGCTTAGTATAAACAAACTGGTCAGTGTTCTTGACATGTGCTATATGACTGTCCCTGGTAATTTGTACATTTTCCATAATTATCAAAGTCACATCTCTGGATAGTGATCATGACACCCAAGAGGAATAGCAATGCTGAAGGTACCAAAAAGAAAATTGTGTGAAATCTAATCATAAAAAAAGACCACCACCCAGACATCCCTAGACGGCTTCTACAAACATCGAGTTCACTAGTGTAACCTACTGTACACCAGTAAACAAAATGGGTTATAAATGAAATAAAGTTTGTAATAATATAAATTTAATAAAACAGACAGTGAGAAGGTATTGGCACGAATGTCGTAGCAGCTGAAGTCAATGGCACTGATTCAGACTCCTCTCGAGACGCGTTACCTCTGTTCACTCTCTTGAAGCGGTCTACGGATGTCTGGGTGGTGGCCGTTTTCTTCTCTTCATAGACGAGAAGGTAGCAGTGTACTGCATCAAGGACAGCTGCTGAAACCTTGGTTTACCATTTCACATTTGGGTCCTGTGATTCAAACAACGAGTCTCCAAGCAAACGAAACCCCTCTGCCATCACGTCTGTCTGGAAGCTCCTCAGTTCCAAAACCACTTCTTTTTCGTCCTTCCTTCTCTGGGTTTCCAGCTCCACGAGGTCTTCATTGGTCAACTCTTCTTGAATCAGCATTAGGCTCAGCAGCACCTCACACTACTGCTGATCTTCGAACCAAATGCTTAACAGTTTTTCAAGATCTTCCATTACTTTTCCATGTCTTTTACTGCCAGTGCAGACTGCACTGGCAGTGAATTGTTCATGTCTTCCATAATTCTGTCCTTGCTCTTAAGAATTGTGCTAATGGCAGAACAATTCACGTCATACAAATGGGCGACATTCACCATCTCTTCATCTCGCTCCACCTTCTTTACGTCCATTTTTGTTTCCATTGTGATGGCCTGGCACTTCTTGGCAACAGGGTTAAATCAAGGAATAAATGTTTGTAAAGGAAAAATTGTAAGGAGCACCACCAAGGCAGGGTGACCCAAAAAAGAAAGAAAATCCCCAAAAAGAAAATACTTTCATCATTCAAGACTTTCACCACACTCACACATTATCACTGCTTTTGCAGAGGTGCTCAGAATACAACAGCTTAGAAGCATATACGTATAAAGATACACAACATATCCCTCCAAACTGCCAATATCCCAAACCCCTCCTTTAAAGTGCAGCCATTGTACTTCCCATTTCCAGGACTCAAGTCCGACTATATGAAAATAACCGGTTTCCCTGAATCCCTTCACTAAATATTACCCTGCTCACACTCCAACAGATCGTCAGGTCCCAAGTATCATTCGTCTCCATTCACTCCTATCTAACACGCTCATGCACGCTTGCTGGAAGTCCAAGCCCCTCCCCCACAAAACCTCCTTTACCCCCTCTTTCCAACCCTTTCGAGGACGACCCCTACCCCTTTCCTTCCCCTATAGATTTATATGCTTTCCATGTCATTCTACTTTGATCCATTCTCTCTAAATGACCAAACCACCTCAACAACCCTTCTTCTGCCCTCTGACTAATGCTTTTATTAACTCCACACCTCCTAATTTCCACACTCCGAATTTTCTGCATAATATTTACACCACACATTGCCCTTAGACAGGACATCTCCACTGCCTCCAACCGTCTCCTCGCTGCTGCATTTACCACCCAAGCTTCACATCCATATAAGTGTGTTGGTACTACTATACTTTCATACATTCCCTTCTTTGCCTCCATAGATAACGTTTTTTGACTCCACATATACCTCAACGCACCACTCACCTTTTTTCCCTCATCAATTCTATGATTAACCTCATCCTTCATAAATCCATCCGCCGACACGTCAACTCCCAAGTATCTGAAAACATTCACTTCTTCCATACTCCTCCTCCCCAATTTGATATCCAATTTTTCTTTATCTAAATCATTTGATACCCTCATCACCTTACTCTTTTCTATGTTCACTTTCAACTTTCTACCTTTACACACATTCTCAAACTCATCCACTAACCTTTGCAATTTTTCTTAGAATCTCCCATAAGCACAGTATCATCAGCAAAAAGTAACTGTCAATTCCCATTTTGAATTTGATTCCCCATAATTTAATCCCACCCCTCTCCCGAACACCCTAGCATTTACTTCTTTTACAACCCCATCTATAAATATATTAACCCTTTGACTGTCGCGGCCGTATATATGTTTGTGAGGTACCGTGTTTGACGTATAAATACTCATAAATTCTAGCGGCTTCAAATCAGGCAGGAGAAAGCTAGTAGGCCCACATGTGAGAGAATGGGTCTGTGTGGTCAGTGTGCACCACATAAAAAAAATCCTGGAGCACACAGTGCATAATGAGAAAAAAAAAACTCCGACCGTTTTTTTTAATTAAAATGCCGAATTTGTGGTCTATTTTCGTATAGTATTTGTGGTTGTATTCTCGTTTTCATGGTCTCATTTGATAGAATGGAAACTATATTATAGAAATGGAGGTGATTTTGATTAATTTTACTATAAAAAGAACCTGGAAATGGAGCACAAAGTACAGGAAATGTTTGATTTTTGCCGATGTTCAAAAGTAAACAAATGTCATTGTCCAATAAATGTCCAAATAGCCATTCTAATACACAGTCATGAATGGGTTGATGTAATTTTTACAATTATTACAGTATTGCAGTAGTCTGCATAACAGTAAATCTTCTATTTTTTGTTTGAATAAAATTTCAAAATAAAAAGCAAGAGTAATATCACAGGGACCTGGAGACATGACTGATGAACAAAGAAAATCTTATTTTAGAGCCAGGAATGTCTGCATTGTTCATTCTGGACCTTATTTTGAAATTGTCGTATTTTTTAATTTTCGTGAAATTGGCCAAATTGCAAATTTCTGACCATGTTATTGGGTAGTTGAAATCGGTAAATGGGCAGTTTCTTGTGCTCAATCGATAGAAAAAATAGAGTTCTGAAGAAATAGTTATGAGTTTGGTTGACTGGAATAACGGAATTAGCCGAAAATAGGGCTCAAAGTGGGTGAAATTGCCGATTTTTAAATATCGCCGAAGTCGCTAACTTCGCGAGAGCGTAATTCCGTCAGTTTTCCATCAAATTTCGTTTTTTTGGTGTCTTTACAATCGGGAAAAGATTCTCTATCATTTCATAAGAAAAAATAATTTTTTTTTTTTTCGAATATTTTGCGACACCAGGAGCAACTTCAGGATTGGGCCCTTCGACAGTCAAAGGATTAAACAACCATGGTGACATTACACATCCCTGTCTAAGACCTACTTTTACCGGGAAGTACTCTCCCTCTCTTCTACATACCCTAACCTGAGCCTCACTATCCTCATAAAAGCTCTTTACAGCATTTAGTAACTTACCACCTATTCCATATACTTGCAACATCTGCCACACTGCTCCTCTATCCACTATCATATGCCTTTTCTAAATCCATAAATGCAATAAAAACTTCCCTACCTTTATCTAAATACTGTTCACATACATGCTTCAATGTAAACACTTGATCTACACATCCCCTACCCACTCTGAAGCCTCCTTGCTCATCCGCAATTCTACATTCTGTCTTACCTCTAATTCTTTCAATTATAACCCTATCGTATACTTTTCCTGGTATACTCAGTAAACTTATTCCTCTATAATTTTTTACAATCTCTTTTGTCCCCTTTCCCTTTATATAAAGGGACTATACATGCTCTCTGCCAATCCCTAGGTACCTTCCCCTCTTTCATACATTTATTACACAAAAGTACCAACCACTCCAACACTATATCCCCCCCTGCTTTTAACATTTCTGTCATGATCCCATCAGCTCCAGCTGCTTTACCCCCTTACATTCTACGTAATGCCTCACGTACCTCCACCACACTTACATTCTGCTCTTCTTCACTCCTAAAAGATGGTATGCCTCCCTGGCCAGTGCATGAAATATATATGTATAATATATATATATATACAGTGGACCCCCGCATAACGATGGCATCACATAGCGATTAATCCGCATACCGCTTGCTTTAATCGCAAAAATTTTGCCGCGCATACCGATTAAAAACCCGCTCACCGATTTTCGTCCGAGACGCGTCCAATGTGCGCCCTCAGCCAGCCTCACATGTGCCGCCCGTGCCATTGTTTACCAGCCAGCCTCCGCGGTAACATCCAAGCATACAATCGGAATATTTCGTATTATTACAGTGTTTTCGGTGCTGTTTCTGGAAAATAAGTGACCATGGGCCCCAAGAAAGCTTCTAGTGCCAACCGTACACCAATAAGGGTGAGAATTCCAATAGAAATGAAGAAAGAGATCATTGATAAGTATGAAAGTGGAGTGCGTATTGCCGACCTGGTCAAGTTGTACAAGAAACCCCAATCAACCATCGCTACTATTGTGGGCACCAGAAAGACAATCAAGGAAGCTGTTCTTGCCAAAGGTTTAACTGTGTTTTCGAAACAAAGATCGCAAGTGATGGAAGATGTTGAGAGACTCTTATTGGTGTGGATAAATGAAAAACAGCTAGCAGGAGATAGCGTCTCTCAAGCGATCATATGTGAAAAGGCTAGGAAGTTGCATGAGGATTTAATTAAAAAAATGCCTGCAACTAGTGATGATGTGAGTGAATTTAAGGCCAGCAAAGGTTGGTTTGAGAGATTTAAGAAGCGTAGTGGCATCCATAGTGTGATAAGGCATGGTGAGGCTGCCAGTTCGGACCACAAAGCGGCTGAAAAATATGTGCAGGAATTCAAGGAGTACATAGACAGTGAAGGACTGAAACCTGAACAAGTGTTTAATTGTGATGAAACAGGCCTGTTCTGGAAGAAAATGCCAAGCAGGACCTACATTACTCAGGAGGAAAAGGCACTCCCAGGACATAAGCCTATGAAAGACAGGCTTACTTTGTTGATGTGTGCCAATGCTAGTGGTGATTGCAAAGTTAAGCCTTTATTAGTGTATCACTCTGAAACTCCCAGAGCATTCAGGCAAAAGAATGTCCTCAAGGATAATTTGTGTGTGCTGTGGAGGGCAAACAGTAAGGCATGGGTCACTAGGGACTTTTTCTATAACTGGTTACACCATGCATTTGCCCCCAATGTGAAAGATTACCTAACTGAAAAGAAATTAGAACTTAAGTGCCTCCTGGTGTTAGACAATGCCCCTGGTCATCCTACAGACGTGGCAGAGCGACTTTATGGGGACATGAGCTTCATTAAGGTGAAGTTTTTGCCTCCTAATACCACTCCTCTCCTGCAGCCCATGGACCAGCAGGTTATTGCAAACTTCAAAAAACTGTACACAAAAGCTCTGTTTGAAAGGTGCTTTGTAGTGACCTCAGAAACTCAACTGACTCTAAGAGAGTTTTGGAGAGAGCACTTTAATATCCTCAATTGTGTAAACCTTATAGGTAAGGCTTGGGAGGGAGTGACTAAGAAGACCTTGAACTCTGCTTGGAAGAAACTGTGGCCAGAATGTGTAGACAAAAGGGATTTTGAAGGGTTTGAGGCTAACCCTGAGAGGATTATGCCACTTGAGGAATCCATTGTGGCATTGGGAAAGTCCTTGGGGTTGGAGGTTAGTGGGGATGATGTGGAAGAGTTGGTGGAGGAGGACAATGAAGAACTAACCACTGATGAGCTGATAGATCAACTTCAAGAGCAAGAGGCCAGACCTGAGGAAACTGGTTCAGAGGAGGGGAGAGAGAAATTGAAGAAGTTGCCTACTACAAAGATTAAAGAAATCTGTGCAAAGTGGCTTGAAGTGCAAACCTTCATGGATGAAAATCACCCTCACACAGCTATTGCAAGCCGTGTTGGCAACCTGTACACTGACAATGTTGTGAAACACTTTAGGGAAGTCATAAAGGAACGAGAGGTACAGGCCACTATGGACAGATATGTTGTGCGAAAGAAGTCCAGTGACTCTGAAGCTGGTCCTAGTGGCATTAAAAGAAGAAGGGAAGTAACCCCAGAAAAGGACTTGACACCTCAAGTCTTAATGGAAGGGGATTCCCCTTCTAAACATTAAGACTCTCTCCTCCTCCCATCCCATCAATCATCACCAGATCTTCAATAAAAGTAAGTGTCATGTAAGTGTGCATGCCTTTTTCAGTTTGTGTGTATTAAAATTAACATTTCATGTGGTAAAATTTTTTTTTTTTCATACTTTTGGGTGTCTTGCACGGATTAATTTTATTTCCATTATTTCTTATGGGGAAAATTCATTCACATACCGATTATTTCGCATAACAATTACCCCTCTTGCACGGATTAAAATCGTTATGCGGGGGTCCACTGTATTTGTGAGAATAAAAATTCAAAATGGAAAGCAAAAGAATGAAAGAGGGGCCTTGAGACGTGACTAATGAACAGAGTCAATTTTATTTTAGTGCCAGGAATGTCTTTCTTGTTTATTCCAGACCCTATTGGAAATTGGCATCTTTTGAAATTTGTGTGAAATTGGCAAAATTGCTAAATTCTGACCACTGTACTGGACAGTTGAAATCGGTAAATGGGTGGTTTCTTGTACTCATTCGATAGAAAAAAATGGAGTTCTAGCAAAATAGTTATGTTTTTGTAGACTAGTACACTGGAATTGACCGAAAATAGGGCTCAAAGTGGGCAAAATCGCTGATGCGTAAACATCGTCGAGACCACTAACTTTGAGAGAGCATAATTCCTTAAGTTTTCCATCAAATTTCATACTTTTGGTGTCATTATGATCGGGAAAAGATTCTCTATCTTTTCATAAGAATTTTTTTTTTTTTTTTAAATTTGGGGGGGACCCTGAGAACAAGTCTCAGAGGGCCTATGGACCCTGAAAGGGTTAATAGTTAATAACAAAATGCTAAATATTTGCAGCTAGTTACAGACAACTATTCGGCCCAACTCTGGAATTAATTTACATTTTTCAACACATACAACCTATGTACATCATGGAATACATAAAGAACTTTGTGCAAATTATTTGGGAAGACATTAATAAAAATAGATTCAGCTACATTTGATTATTTACCTTAAACCAGTAAATGCCATCCTTAGGTGCCCATTTATAGTCAGGTGTGCTGTATAGTCAAAATAAATGTAATAATTTTCCTCTAAATCTCAAAATAATCTGCACAAGGCACAATTACACATTCCATGCTGAACACAGGTTTTATGAACTGTAAAATAATGAGGTCCAGCATGTACATGTCTACCATATTTTCATGCATCAAGTATATAAAAAAAATGGGTTTTAAGAAACCCACCTTGGCAGGTTATTTGGATTTAATTTTTTTTTAACTAAGGGTTATGAATTAACCAGTTCTGTATCAACCCTAGGTCACATACCGCCTAGGAAATGGAAGGAATGTTTGGAAATCAGGGTCGATCCAAGGAAAGAACAGATCCGATTCCTTACATCACAAGGCCTTCATCAAGAAACTTCACATATTAGCACCACCACAACTCAATGGCTAGTAAAACAGTAGTCTTACCAAACCTTAAACTATTAAAAAACTAAACCAGTGGGCAATTCTTTATTAAACCTTATCTAACCAAGCCTATGTATAATTTATGCATACATACAGACATTTGCATACCTATCCACGTATATCCATCCATGAGGAGGCGACTAGTAAAACTGCAAAATATATTACATCTTAAACAGTGAAAATTTATTCTTTAATATCTTAAAACATTTTTTCCACAACTATTTAGGTAATCACCAGTGGGGACTCCTATGGATATTAATGTTAATATTTATGGGAAAGAACTAAACCTGTAGGAGTCATACAGCACCTGGGAGTGGGAGATAATGAGGCTGATCCATTTGCCGTTTTTTAATTCGGGGTTAACCCGGGAAAACCCCAAAAAAGGGTCATCGGGGACTGTAATTATTTCTTTTTCCCACCCCCGGGATACCAATTGCGATCCCCCGGGGATATTTGCTTGGGGAAGGACAACAGGGGAAACGAAAATTTTGGGGAACAACCCCGGGTAAAAGCCCGCTTCACACACGGGGCTTTTCGACCCCGGGCGGTGGCATTCGACGTTTCACACCGCCCCCCGTTCCCCCAGCAGGGCCCCGGGGTTACACTGGGGGCCCATCCGGGGAAAGTTTAAAGGACCCCAAGGGAAAAAAGTTAGACAGTCCTCGATGACGACGATTTCTGGGACCTGGGGCTAATTTAAAAAAAACCGAACAAATCATTTATTTTATTTTAACCCGGGGCCCCCCTTTTAAGGGGGAGTTTAGCCCTAGGCGCCCAGCTACATTTGCCCCTGCCAGAGGTAGGAAAAGGGTTCAATTAGGATGAAACACACATACCCCGTTTTTAAGTTATAATTATAAAAAGTTTAAAAAAATTGATAGAAACAATGGTATGGTGTTTTAGACTTGCCTTTGCAGGTGAGCGGACTTAGATTTGAGTGTTGGGGGGGTGGTGGGGGGGTAAGGGCACCAAAAGAGCCCTTCAAATAATAAAAAATGAAACTAAAATCGTTTAAAGTTTTTTTAAAAAATTTTTTTAGAAAAAAAATTATCAAAAAAAAATTATTTTTATGGATTTAAAAAATTATTAGTAAATGATAATAAATGGTTTTCATTTTAATCCCAAAAAGTTTAATTTTTAATTGTTTGTAATAAAGTTTTCGATTAATCGGAAAATAAAAAACAATAATTGTGACAAATGACAAAATAAGACATAAAAACCCTCAAATACACACCAAAATGAAATTTGAAAAATTTCAAAAGGGAAAACTATAGAAAAAAAAAATTTAAATTTTTTGTGATCATTGGTTTGATGAGTAAACCCCAAGGTCAAAACCTCCCGGGCCCCAACACTTAGGTATGCACCCCGTGAAAATTAAATGTATTTATATTAACATCTTTACGTTTTTTTCCTGAATAAAAATTTTTTCGTTTTTTAACCCCCGGAGGGTTAGCACCCGGGATAACCAAGAAAGAAAAGGGCCATCGAGGACTGTCAACTTATTTCCATTGGGGCCCTTTAATTTCCCCCGGATGCACCCACACCAGTCGACTAACCCCCGGTACCTATTTGTTTAGGTGAACGGGAAAAAGGTGTGGAAACGTCGAATGTTTCCCCCTGCGGAATGAACCCCCCCCCGGGGAACCGGGGGTTTAACCAGGCCACCCACCAAATAGTATAAAGTGTTTTGATGTTGTCCATAGACATACAGGATGTATAATATATAAAACACACATATATATATATAAATATATATATATATATATATATATATATAATATATATATATATATATATATATATATATATATATATATTACCGAGTTTATTTAGAGAGTTTTGAGGGTCAACCCGGGCCCGGTTTGACCCGGCCTTGGATAGGCCCGATCAACCCGGTTTTGCTTTGGGGACGCAAAAACCCAAAGTACGAGCCCCAAACCCCTGATCAGGGAAAGATTTAGGGCTGTCCTGCCAGCTTGAAGACGCCAGGGGGCTTTGGTAATCCCCTTTTTGCTGGGAGGGGTTGAACAGTCTCGGGGCCCCGACACTTATTGATGGCTTAACGTGCTAGTGACACCCTTTCCATTGGGGGGGATGCGGGCCGCTTTTTCCGTAGGGGTGGGGTTTTGTGTGCAAGTTCGGTACAGTCCCCGGATTTTCCAGGTGGAAAAATGATCTTCCTCCCGTTCCCGGGGAAAAGGTTTTAAACCCCCAAAGGCCCCCCAATTTAGGGTTTTATTCCGTTACCGGGAAAGTTTGACATTTTCAGGTGGATTTTACCTGCCTAAAGGCAGGGGTGCAGCAAATTCCCCGCCAAAGAAAAGGACCCGATTTTGCAAAGTCTGTATATATTACATCTGCATTCTTTTTGTCTTCTAGTGCATTTAGGACCTTGTCGTATTGATCCAATAGTTGAGACAGACAGGAGCGACCTAAACCCATGTTGCCCTGGGTTGTGTAACTGATGGGTTTCTAGATGGGTGGTGATCTTGCTTCTTAGGACCCTTTCAAAGATTTTTATGATATGGGATGTTAGTGCTATTGGTCTGTAGTTCTTTGCTGTTGCTTTACTGCCCCCTTTGTGGAGTGGGGCTATGTCTGTTGTTTTTAGTAACTGTGGGACGACCCCCGTGTCCATGCTCCCTCTCCATAGGATGGAAAAGGCTCGTGATAGGGGCTTCTTGCAGTTCTTGATGAACACAGAGTTCCATGAGTCTGGCCCTGGGGCAGAGTGCATGGGCATGTCATTTATCGCCTGTTCGAAGTCATTTGGCGTCAGGATAACATCGGATAGGCTTGTGTTAATCAAATTTTGTGGCTCTCTCATAAAAAATTAATTTTGATCTTCGACTCTCAGTCTGGTTAGCGGCTTGCTAAAAACTGAGTCATATTGGGACTTGAGTAGCTCACTCATTTCCTTGCTGTCATCTGTGTAGGACCCATCTTGTTTAAGTAGGGGCCCAATACTGGACGTTGTTCTCGATTTTGATTTGGCATAGGAGAAGAAATACTTTGGGTTTCTTTCGATTTCATTTATGGCTTTTAGTTCTTCCCGCGATTCCTGACTCCTAAAGGATTCTTTTAGCTTAAGTTCGATGCTTGCTATTTCTCTGACCAGTGTCTCCCTACGCATTTCAGATATATTGACCTCTTTTAGCCGCTCTTATTCTTTTCCGTCGCCTGTAAAGGGAGCGCCTGTCTCTTTCTATTTTACATCTACTCCTCCTTTTTCTTAGAGGAATAAGCCTTGTGCATACATCGAGTGCCACCGAGTTAATCTGTTCTAGGCATAAGTTGGGGTCTGTGTTGCTTAGTACGTATATCTTCCCAGCTTATATCGGTTAGGACTTGGTTTACTTGGTCCCACTTTATGTTTTTGTTATTGAAGTTGAATTTGGTGAATGCTCCCTCGTGACTAGTCTCATTATGTCGGTCTGGGGCTCCACGCATACATGTCTGAACCTCAATTATGTTGTGATCTGAGTATATTGTTTTTGATATGGTGACATTTCTTATCAGATCATCATTGTTAGTGAAGATGAGGTCTAGTGTATTCTCCAGTCTAGTAGGCTCTATTATTTGCTGGTTTAAATTGAATTTTGTGCATAGATTTAAAAGCTCGTGTGAGTGTGAGTTTTCATCAGAGCTGCCTCCTGGTGTTATTACGGCAACAATATTATTTGCTATATTCCTCCATTTTAGGTGCCTTAAGTTGAAATCCCCCAGGAGCAAGATATTGGGTGCAGGAGCTGGAAGATTTTCCAGACAGTGGTCAATTTTTAACAGCTGTTCCTGGAATTGCTGGGATGTTGCATCCGGTTGTAGACTACCAAAATGACTAGGTTTTGGTTCTCGACCTTTACTGCTAAAACTTCCACTACATCATTTGAGGCATTAAGCAGTTCTGTGCAAACAAGTGACTCTGCAATGTACAGGCCAACCCCCCCCCCTGTAAATATAAAAGAAACACTACCTGTTTATAAATTCAAGTCTCTTCTCAAAGATCACTTACTCACCCAAAACCAAATAAATACTGAATAACTGAACCTTATAAATTGTATATCTTAAATGTTTCTCATAATTATATCACACAAATGTTAAACCTAAGACCCAATCTAACTTTGTTATTTTTTAAATACACTACCTAACAGAATACTCAATTCTACTGAATGTAACAGCAATACATGCAACCATATGACCTGTCTTTGTAATACTCATTTGTGCTTTATTGTTATCTGTTTACAATAATGTTTTATCACTGATTACATCATTGCTTAGTTAATCTTAAGTTAATTTTAAGCCTGCCCGTAATGCTATGCATACAAGTGGCTTTGACATGCTGCTCTTACCTGTATTTTTTGTACCTCTGTATGTTCAAATTATTATATAAATAAATAAATGTCCTTGCTCACTCTGTACTACTTTCTACTCTAAACCTACATACTTCACTTGTGGTATGTGTGTATGGGAATCAACAATAAGATGTAAATTGCTTTAAATTCATTGTTGCTGCCACCAAAGTTTCCAGAAGTGGTATAGACTGCCTATCAGAAGAAAACAAAAGGCACTATCCATCAGTCATGTTGTCCATAACTTGATGAGCAGTGTTATTTCTTCAGAATTAATTCAGTAAGGCCTAGCACAAATGCTTGTTTAGGCCAAGAGTATCCATGAACCATTTGGCTAATCATGTATAAGCCTACCCAGGAAGGAACACCAGAAGTCTTACATCTTTTGTCACCACTTGTGGACCGAGACAATATCAACTAGAACCTGCCATAAAATTATTTATTTACAATGTTTCAAACTGTAACTTGTTAACCAATTGCTTGTTAATTCAATTGCTGCTAAACCACTAACTACCTCTGTTGAAATAAAAAAAAAATGATGTGGAATTCGAACCAACTGATATATATGCCTAGTATTAAGTAGTCAGTTAAGCATTAGGTTTAGTCTGCCCGAAATGCCCAGGCATGATAGTGACTTTGTTTGTACTTAACAAATGAAAATTGCAATTATACATTGTAAACTATGTAAGGAAATAAAACCTTTAATCCTTACGTAGTGCTGAATGTTGAAGACAGAGTAAAACAACTGAAGCTAAATCATGTTTATAAAATTGCTCACGAACAGTGTCCAGAATATCTTGCTGTCAATTTTGTCAAGGTTGGGAACCAAAGCAATCATAGTACTAGGGGGAGAGAGCACAACTTTGTAGTACCCACAGTCATTGGCCAGGCTTCAAACACCTTTTATTGTACAGCAATAAAGGAATGGAACAGACTGCCCGCACATGTCAAAGCCAGTCATAGCATGAACCAGTTCAAGAAGAGTGCCAAAAAGTGTCTGATGAATGAAGCTACAGAAAGAGAGGGGAATGATTTTCTATTTTTTAGCTAAAATACGTGTAAATTTTACCTTATCCCTAGTAATGACCCTCGTATTGTAGATAGTCTTAATGACCCTCGTGTAGTAGATAGTCTTTTTAGTATGATAATAAGATGTTATCTTCATTGTAGAATAATAAGAAAATATTATAACCTTTATATTATAATAATAAGGTAAAAGGATCCCAATGGAAATAAGTCACTCTGTCTGACTTTTTTGGGTTATCCTAGGTTCTCTACACATATGCTGCTATGTATGATAATTCTATGTAACTGTATTTGTGTATACCTGAATAAATTTACTTACTTACTTACTAGCAGACACCACAGCATAACCACCTCTTCCTTTCTTTCTTTGTTCTTGCTTTCTTTACTGGGTTTATCAGGGCCACTGACAGTATAAGCCGTATTGAGGCCGGTTTCTCGATGGTATTTATTTATTTATTTGAATACACAGGAAAAATTGTTGCCCAAGGCTGGGCGATGAGAGAAAAGGAACAAAAGTTCTTTTGTATATAGAGATAGAAACTAAGTTTCCAATTAGATCCGGTAGACCCCCTTGCCAAGTCCCAGCAGAGCGGGACGTCCACACTCCCACCTGAGTTCAGTAACCGGCTTCCCACCAAAGACCGATAAAGAGGTTTCCGCAGAGCGGAAAAATGGAGCTGGCTAAAAGTAAACCGATGAACAGGTGCCCCTCCTGTAGAGTGCCCGGCGGGCAAAATAGATGAGGACAAGTGTCCCAGACAGAACGGTGGAAATTTGTCACCGATACTCAGGCGAGAGAGAGACGTCCACACACACCCGACGAAGGCTGGCACAGAAGTCCGCATCACCACCTCCACTTATTTAACCCTCTTCTTGTTGGGGTTTATAGGGCTACTGACAGTTTACGACGTATTGAGCCTTTCATCGGTAATGTTCATCTTGGTTTAAGTTTGGCCAGGCGCAAGACACAACTCAATGCTAAGTGTTACGTATACCTGTACCTAAATAAACTACATAGTTTAATAACATGCAACCGAAATAAATTTGCTGCTTCCATTATCTCTCAAAATTACAATTTACACAAGAAATGACTGAATGACGTACTCATTGTTCAGGAACACCAGGAAGTAAGTTTATTCAGGTACATAAATTCAGTTACATAGATTATCATACATAGCAGCATATGTAGAGAACCCAGGATAACCCAAAAAAGTTAGACAAAGTGACTTATTTCCATTGGGGTCCTTTATGTTCTGAGATTTGTTGTCCAAAGCTGGGCGAAGAAAGAAAAAGAACAAAAGTTCCTTTGTAAATAGAGATAGAAACTAAGTTTCCAATTAGATCCGGTGGACCCCCTTGTCAAGTCCCAGCTGAGAGGGACACTCACATCCCCCCACCTGAGTTCAGTAACCGGCTTCCCACCAAGGACCGTTAAAGAATTATCCGCAGAACGGAAAAATGGAGCTGGCTTAAAATAAGCCGATGACAAAGTGTCCCTCCTGTCAAGTGCCCGGCGGGCAAAATAGACGAGGACAAGTGTCCCAGAGAGAATGGGGGAAATTTGTTCCTGATACTCAGGCGAGAGAGAGTCCACGCACGATGAAGGCTGGCGCAGAAGTCCAAACATGACCTTCCGTTCAGTCTTCTTGGTGTTGGTGTTTTTAGGGCCACTGACAGCATACGCCGTATATTCAGTCACTGAGAGCTGCAAATGGTCTCCGTGTTTAGGATTTATAGAGCTACTCACAGCTTACGCCGTATCAAGTAATGCTTACCGGTGCTGAGGATAAGTTAAGATAAGAAGCAACCTCATTTATGTATACCTATTGTTAATTAAGTATATTTAGGCAAACTTACACATAAGTACAATTATACATGTTTTGGGTGACTACATCTGTTTTACATAGCAACATACGTGTGAATTACTAAGGCTGATTGATAGAATACATAGTCACCTATTTGTGGCTGCAAAAGTCGAGTCTCAGATCCTGGCCCCTCCTCTCAACTTGCTACTTGACAGATTCACTCCCTCCTTGCCTTATGGGTCTTGCCGTACCTGCTTAGAGCAGGTACGGTAAGGCCCATAAGGCTATGTATTGAACCTGCTTTAATCACTTCTTCACCGAGATCATTCCACTTTCCAACCGCCCTGAGTGAAAAAAATATTACCCTAAGTTCTCGCTTCTCACCTCTCAAACAGCTTGTCCTTTTCTAGGACTGATACTACTGTTATGGAATGCAGGATACTACCATCAACAGATGCCCTACCAGAAGGCTCCCCGATGTTTCACTGAAAGGTCACTTGACCCAATATAAAATTATTCACTTTCTATAAGGTGGAGTAGCACGACTGCTGCCGCTCTACCCGTGGACGGTAGCTCATAACTTGAGAATTCCTCATCTAATCGGCTTCAAATCTTCAACTCTTGTGCATGGTCACTGGGGCCAGATTCTTGGAACAACTGGCATATGTAGGTTCCCTATGACAAAAGTTGTTGAATACATTCCCATCATCCTGGAATGGCTGGGATAATATCCAAAACCTTCCAAACGTTCCATAAAGGTGCCTCCTAATTCGACGATGGAAGAGAGTGAAATTAAAGTGTATAGGTCCACATTTATTCAATTTATTCCCGTTCAATCAAGTTAAATAAATCTCAGTTTGTCTCTTCTGAGCAACTTCAATATTTAATGGCTGATGCAGCTTACGGCGAGGATAGTAACCATTAACTTTTGTTTGTGTGCAGGCAAATTTGTTGAAGCAAAAAAATAATTAAAAACAATCTGAATGTATAGAATCTGCGCCATAACCTGAGAATGTGATGGGCTTAAAATTTTTACCACTGTTGTGGTTTCCTGAACACGTGGTTTATGCTGTTATTGGCTGCCATAAGTCAAATTTGCCAATTTGATTGAATTAAGTCATATTCATTTATATTCAATTATCGAAGAATGCTGCTGCTGATCGGCTTCAAAATATTAATTATGAAGTAAGTATTTTGTAAGATGATATACCTCATAAGTTTAGTCTGTCAGTTACAAACTTAAAATTGTTTTACTCAGATTAATTACTGGAGAATGTTGCACGTACTAATTCTTCATTGTATAATGGTAACGTGTGAGTGCCAAATCTGATTCCCCTCAAATCTTCAATGCTAATTAACTGCATTACAAGCTTATGCCACATTCACGTGGAGCGCTAAACCCGTAAGGGTCATATAGCGCCTGGAGAAATGGGAGGCAAAAGGGTTCGACCCAAGAAAAGGGGAGGGCAGGCCTAATTCCTTGGATCAAGAGCCCCTTCGCCGGCTGGATGAAGTTACGTAAAAGCTGAAACAAGACTTTATTATGAGTATTGAATTTACCGGGAAGTGCTAAACTCGTAAGGGGTCATACAGGGTCTTGGGAACAGACCATCAGATTAGATCCACGGAAAGAAAGGATACCTGGAGTTTACCTGGAGAGAGTTCCGGGGGTCAACGCCCCCGCGGCCCGGTCTGTGACCAGGCCTCCTGGTGGATCAGAGCCTGATCAACCAGGCTGTTACTGATAAATTAGACAACATGTGTCTAATTTATCAACATGTCGGTCCTCTGAACCATTCATCTACAGGCTGTTACTGCTGGCTGCACGCAAACCAACGTACGAGCCACACCCCGGCTGGTCAGGAACCGACTTTAGGTGCTTGTCCAGTGCCAGCTTGAAGACTAAGTAAGTAAGTAAGTAAGTAAGTAAGTTTATTCAGGTATACACAAATACAGTTACATAGAATTATCATACATAGCTGTTGGTAACCCCCCTTATGTATGCTAGGAGGCAGTTGAACAGTCTCGGGCCCCTGACACTTATTGTATAGTCTCTTAACGTGCTAGTGACACCCTGCTTTTCATTGGGGGGATGTTGCATCGTCTGCCAAGTCTTTTGCTTTCGTTGTGAGTGATTTTCGTGTGCAAGTTCGGTACTAGTCCCTCTAGGATTTTCCAGGTGTATATAATCATGTATCTCTCCCTCCTGCGTTCCAGGGAATACAGGTTTAGGAACCTCAAGCGCTCCCAGTAATTAAGGTGTTTTATCTCCGTTATGCGTGCCGTGAAGGTTCTCTGTACATTTTCTAGGTCAGCAATTTCACCTGCCTTGAAAGGTGCTGTTAGTGTGCAGCAATATTCCAGCCTAGATAGAACAAGTGACCTGAAGAGTGTCATCGTGGGCTTGGCCTCCCTAGTTTTGAAGGCTCTCATTATCCATCCTGTCATTTTTCTAGCAGATGCGATTGATACAATGTTATGGTCCTTGAAGGTGAGATCCTCCGACATGATCACTCCCAGGTCTTTGACGTTGGTGTTTCGCTCTATTTTGTGGCCAGAATTTGTTTTGTACTCTGATGAAGATTTAATTTCCTCGTGTTTACCATATCTGAGTAATTGAAATTTTTCATCGTTGAACTTCATATTGTTTTCTGCAGCCCACTGAAAGATTCGGTTGATGTCCGCCTTGAGCCTTGCAGTGTCTGCAATGGAAGACACTGTCATGCAGATTCGGGTGTCATCTGCAAAGGAAGACACGGTGCTGTGGCTGACATCCAGTTCTTTAGATCAAGAGCCCTGCACCGACATGAAGGTACTCACCTGAATTTTTTTATTATTAGTTTTTGGTGTGAAGCATTCAACCCGTGTGGGATTATTCAACGTTAAGGACTGATGTAAGCTTGATCCTCCGTCCATTGTCAGCCGCCAGGTTAAGGGCAGAATATTTCCCTTTGCGTGGAAGTTAGTTTAGTTTAATATGTTTATTATGCACCCCATACCCATCCTGTGGGCGGTAGTCAAAAGATTACAGAGGTACATAATTGGTCCAGGGACTGGACTCCAAAGTTTTGATAGCTGAGCAAGTTACAGAGGTAATGAACTCACAATTTACAAAGGTAATGAACTCACAATTTACAAAGGTAATGAACTCACAATTTACAAAGGTAATGAACTCCAGGTAAGTCTGGTCACAATCATGACAAGTTACAAAGGTATTTACAGATTACAGAGGTACGTAATGGGTCCAGGGACTGGGCCCCCAAAGTTTTGATAGCTGAACTAGGTACAAAGGTAATGAGCTCACAAGTTACAAAGGTAATGAATTCTGTAGAATGGTTACTTACGTTTATACTTTGGCTACAATCATGAACAAATTATAGAGTAATGAGCAATTCACACTTCCACACCCGGTCACAACTGTAATGAGTTATTGGTGCAAATATTGATTGTTGAGTCACACACACCACACACACACACACACACACACACACACACACACACACACACACACACACACACACACACACACACACACACACACACAAACACACACTTTAGTTTAATATCTTTATGCACCCCATACCCATCCTGTGGGCGGTAGTCAAAAGATTACAAAGGTACATAATGGGTCCAGTGACTGGACCCCAAAGTTATGATAGCTGAACTAGTTACAAAGGTAATGAACTCCAGGTAGATCTGGTCACTAATCATGGCAAGTTACAGAGGTAATGAATCAGCTTCACTCCTATACATGGTTACAGTCATGAACAAATTACAAAGTAATGAACCACTGATACGTCCACACCTGGTCACAATTGTAATGAGTTATAAATACAAATATTAAGTGGATCATACACCCACACTAGCGCGCGCGCGCAGAAGCAAGCCAATAAAATTAAGTCACAGTGACTTGTCTTATCATGGGTTAAACCTAAGTAATGTATTATACGTTAACGTACAAAACCTCAATCAAAACCTCAAAACTTGGACGACGTTAATACTGGTTGCATGACCTTTATTGCAAGATCTATCTATATATGTGCACTGGAAAACAAACATACGTGTGTACACTACAACAAGGTCACAGTCTGTTTATTCTAGTCTTAAAAACGTGTCTTTTTTAAGATTTTTGACACATGATATCATGATCTCGTGTGACGAGGCTCTGTAGCGACGTGTTAGTTTGCTTGCAATATTACTACCCACTAAACCAGGGTCATTAAGGCTGCATGTAACCTTTATATAACCACTCAACAATGTTTCAGTCCCTAAAATACTGTCCAAAGTACAATTTCAGCATGTACACATTTAGAGATAGGTATCTCTCTGTGTATATACTCTTGACGCATTTTGTTGCAGTAATGAGCATGGTACACTGCGCTGGCAACTCCATTATTATGTACAGCAGAGATGCCACATCAAATTAAATGTTTATATTTGGTTTTACACTTTCTGAAAATCGAGAAGCTATACTGCACCAAAATAAGAAAATTGCTATAAAATTATGTAGTTAGACACAACTATGAAAGTAAGAAATGATAAATTAAAAAGGTATATAGTGTTTATGTATATATTACAAGAGCTGTGGTGTAGTAAAAGGAAGTAACCTCATCTAAGTGTCGAAATTTAGTCTTGTTAAATAATTTTTCCATTCGCTTTACCAGTATCACTTATAGAACTTTAACCGCCAGATGAAATAGCAATATTGGAATTCTTTCAGTCACTACAATCTCTAAAGGAGAAGAAACTTGGGACAAGAAGTGAATACAAATTAGAAGGAAGTAGAGCGTACTGGCAACTGTATGTTACAGAGGAGGTACCGTAGGCTGAGTCCAGCCTCGTCCACTGCCATGGTGAGTCTCCATCATCTACCTCCTCCTTCTGTACACTTATTGCGTAGTTTCTCAACTAACCAATTAGTGTTTGTAGACTAGTTTCAACCTGTCGCACGCACTGAGGTATACCTTACATCCATGAACGAATCACCAGCTGATTATTTCGACTGTAATGACAATGTCAGGATTCAATCTTGACAAAAACTAGTGTGACATTTGGTGTCAAAGGGCAATAGTGTAAAAGTCTTTAATGCAGTTTAACGTGAATTTAACACTCATTAATAACAGACTAGAAAGTTAGAGCAGAAATGGCACAAGTTTGAGTGAAAATGTGTCCTGGTTAATGTGGCAGCGTCATGTATCTGCTTTAACTGCAGGTCACACCTGCCTCTGCACCACCCCTCTACACTCCTATCTCTCTCTCTCTCACAAGCATTTATCACATCTTAACATCACGTAAGACAGGATAGTTTTTATTTTATATTTTTGCGTAATTCTGTTCATGAAAAAAATATATGGACAGATGGAAACTGCAATATTAGAAATCTGTGAATCCTTCCGCCTTGGAAATGCGGCAGCAAACAAACGGGATCAAAGAGCAAACCACCAGTTACATTTTCTTCACATCTACCTCGTGTTCTTCGTGTGATATCGATCAGTGAATTCTTTCTTCTGTTGGTATATAAGAATTTTCGTGGGAGGTGCAGGTAGATGCCAGTGCTGTGTATGTAACGGTAACGTGAACTTCTGTGAGGTGACTGGACATATTTTGGCTGTTCAAACAATCGTAGTAAGGAAGGGTATTTTTAGTCCCAGGAATGTGTTATGTCTGTAGTAGTTCTGGGTTTGTGAAGGGAAGTTCCACACATAAAATAATTATTCTGGAATTGAAGTGAGTTTATTTGTATACTTAATTGTTTCAGGAGCAGAGCTACACTAGTGGTTTTGTGTGTATTTTTTGTGTACTTTGGTTGCGTGCGTGTGCATGTGTGCGAGTGCGTTTGCGTACGCGCATTTTCGTATGTGTGTGGGGAGAGGGGCGAGTGTGTGTGGGTGGCGGAAAGGGGGGGGTGGCGGGAGTGCGCGTGAGTGGCGGAAGGGGGGTGAGAGTGCGTATGAGTGGCGGAATAAGTAAGTTTATTCAGGTATACACAAATACAGTTACATAGAATTATCATACATAGCAGCATATGTGTAGAGAACCTAGGATAACCCAAAAAAGTCAGTGACTTATTTCCATTGGGGTGAGAGTGCGTATGAGTGGCGGAAGGGGGGTGAGAGTGCGTATGAGTGGCGGAAGGGGGTGAAAGCGTATGAGTGGTGGAAGGGGGGTAAGAGAGTGCGTATGAGTGGCGGAAGGGGAGGAAAGAGAGCGTGAGTGGCGGGATGGGGGGGTGTCAGGGGGGGGGAAGAGCTGGAAATTTTATTTTCCCATAAGCATTCACTCTGAACATTTGCATTTCACAATGCATTTAATACCGTAGAATTTACGTAATACAAATACAACCGGGTGTTTAGTAAACGTTAACCCATAGTTGTATTTGTGGGGATCGACGTAAGTTTGGTATTACCCTAAATCTGCAGATAATTTGATTCTAATTTGATTGACCAAATTAGCTACATTCAATCGAACCGTGGGTTAACAGCGTCATTGGTTCATTATCCACAAATCAATGAAACACCATTCCAGTTTAAACAGTCTTATAGACGAAATAAAGTAAATGAGGGAATTTGGGATCAAAGAGAAGAGGGTTAGAGAAACCTTATGCAGTTTAGGATTCGTTGACCACTTCAATTATTACAAGAGGTTACCCTAACATTTTCGCAGTTACTACGCTGAATATAATTCGCATTTATCTCTATATAGAAATGAGGTAATTTTTCTGAATGAACTGGGAGGGAAAGGCCAGCATGTCTGGATTCATGGATACATTATACTCTCCAGCTTGTAGTCAACGAGAACCAATTGTCTCTTGCTCTCAAGCTAGTCTACCTACCTTACTTACCTACCTACCTTAAAACAACTAATCATTTGTCCTAATGCAAAACTCAGTTTTATCAAATTTACCTCGGGGAGTGGTTCTAACAAAAACCCAAGCTAGCATTTACATGTGGAGTAGATAAGGCCATCACTCAGATCAACACCTGTTAATAGCCGAGTGACAAGGCCAGCACCTGCTAGGAGGTAGACAATGGCAAAAGTCGACAACTGGGAATAGACACTGGTAGCAGAGGATTATTTTTTTTAATACGACGTTTCATCCAAGGCTGGGCTTTATCAAAGCCCAGCTTTGGGCGAAACGTATTAAAAAGGAGCAACACGTTCTTAAGTTGGTTTAACAGACTTCTGGATTTTATCCTTCCGGACACTTATCATACCTGCTCTCCTGAAGCTCCACCACTACCTCATATAGCTTTTTTGCTTCTTTACTACCTTGAAACTAAAGAAAAAACTTTAACTCCCATCCTCAGCATCTTGTCATTGATAATTTCTTGAACATTATTATTGTGACCGCAAAGTCTATGTAGTTCATTCAGCAATCAGGAGTGATGGCTGCTCGATCTTTCAACCATTAAGAATTCGTCTCTCAGCCTTTGAGTAGAGAGGACGTGTGCTGCTGCTACCCCCTGGTGTTGACTGGGTGCAGTAATATTTTCACAACATGGCGCAGGCTTGTCGCCGGAGAGTCAATACAGTCTGTATTGAATTAACCAGTGGAGCTATCACTGGGCCGTCTATGGAGCTACTTCTACCAGCAATAATTAGAGACACCTACGGCGTAGCTACTGAAGAGATTTGTGGACTTGCCTTGAATGGCACGAAGAGGATATTTCTTAAATTCAATTCGACGAGTATGTATGAGACAGTGGTTAACAAGTTTCAGGAAGTGGCCATACCTGTGAATCATGCTGTCACGGTGAGGATGCATGATGTATCAAGTTACTTCACTTGGGTGAAGATCAGGAATGTGCCATTTGAGGCGGATGCATCTGACATAAGGTTTGCCATGAGTAAATATGGGACGGTACACACGGTTACTGCCGGAAGATGGTCAGCTGGTACGTATATGGGAATACCTGAGGGTACGTACTCTGCAAAGATGACGATACGACATCCTATACCGTCGTATGTGGTGATGGAAGAATTCAGAACTCAGGTATTTGTGACATACGCAGGGCAACGACGCACTTGTCGTTTGTGTGGGTCGTATGAACACCTGGCAGCGCAATGTGGTAGAGGACGTGGAGACAACGACCTGCAACAACGAAGAAACGTAGAGGTGAGGAGAGTGGAGCAAGAACAGCCTTTTTCGACACTGACTCCGCAGAGTGCGTCATGGAGTGAGGAGGTTGAGAAGGCAGAGAAGATGGCAGGTGCTACGAGTGGGGGGGACTCCCCTTCCTTGGACGTGGTTCAGGCATTGGAGGAGATCATCGCAGAAGTGAATGATAGCAAGGAGGAAGCATTGACGACGCTTGTGGATATTTCGGGCACGGGGCCGTATCAGGAAGAAGGCACGATCCTGGATCTTGGGACTATTATGGAGGACGGAGGGGCGAAGGTAGTTCGTCCTAAGGTGTGTGACAAGGCTGTCTTGTCGGTGAATACGGTGGAGGTTGAGGTTCATCGTGGTGATGAGCTTGATGACGAGATGCAGGTCGACGGTACGACGCGAAAGCGCGCAGCAGTGCTTTATGATTCAGATGAAGTGCTTACGCCCGCACAACGTTCAGGGAAGAAAACATGGGCGGATGTCACGCAGAGGGGTTCAAAAGACACTCAGGGACAGGGATCGAGTAAGAGTGCACAAAAAGGGGGGGGGAGGGATAAGAGTGCAATGAGGCGATCAGGTGACAAAAAGGTTGTGTCAAGAGGGAAACCACCTTTGTCGGTTTTAAGTGCTTGACATTGAACATCAATGGTTTGAGGTCGCAGAGAAAGTGTGAGTGGTTTAGGGAGTTTTTGGAGCGTCATGGTGTTGACGTGGTGTTCTTGCAGGAGCATAATTATAGACATGGTTATGAGTTGAAGGTGGAGGGATATAAGGTGTATGTTGAACATGCGGTCAGATTGAAAGGCGGTGTGGCTATATTGGTAAAGGAAACTAGCCCGTTGGTTGTCAGGCATTGTGAAGGGGGGGAGGGGAGGGTGATACGTGTGGATGGATTATGGGGTCAGGTACAGATGACGTTGGTGTGTGTGTATGGACCGGCAGAGGGAGACGTACGCGTTAAGAATAAATTTGTGAGGGACGTGTTGGTTTACTACTTGCGTGGATTGCCAGGGGTAGCCGTGATAGGAGGTGATTGGAACTGTGTGATAAGGCGTAAGGATGTGGAACCGAGGGGGGCGGGGCATTGTATGGGAACATTGGGAGAATTGTTATCAGGGGTGGGTTTAATCGATATCTGTGGGGGGGGGGAGGTAGAGCATACATTTATTAGGCGTGGGTATGCTGCTAGGCTCGATCGTTTGTACGTCCCCAGAAGGGTAGTAATACATAGGGTGAGGGTGTTGGATGTGGTATTTTCTGATCATAGGGGTGTTATGGTGGATTTGGGTTGGGAGGGGTTGCCACGAAGGGGTAGGGGGTATTGGAAGTTAAATGTAAAGTTGCTGCATGAAGAAGAATATAGACAGTCATTTAAACAGTTTTGGGAGGGGTTGGAGGCAGAAGCGCCTGGGAATGGTGATCTGGTTAGATGGTGGGACTCGGTGGCGAAATCAGGTATTAAGGATTTTTATGTACGTAATGGGAGGGAATATAATAGGTTAAAGTATGGGTTTCAATCTTATCTTGAGGGGCAGTTGAGGGCTTGCTACGAACGAGGGAGGGTTAGTTACCCGGTGGGAGATATTGAGGGATTAAAGGAGAGCATTAGGGATTTGCAAAATGAAAGATTTGATGGTGCACGCGTTTTGGCGGGGTTGGAGGAGGTGTTATGGGGTGATAGGCCATCGGCGTGTGTATTGAGAGGACAGCGTAAGAGGAGAGCGGCGACGGAGATGATGGGATTAACTGTTCATGTGGGGATGGGAGGGTATAGGGAAGGGCAGGTATTGATGTCGACTGAAGGTATGAGTGGATATCTTGATGTATGGTTTAGGTCATATGCACAACATGTGGGTATACGAGATGATGCTTTAAGGGAAATGGGTGGTTATGTGCAATGCGAGCTTGATGGTAGAGATAGGGAGACTTTGGAAGGACAGATTACGGAAGGGGAAATTTGGCAAGCTATAGCAGGTGCAAGTTTAGGTAAGGCACCGGGTGTAGACGGGTTGCCTAATGATTTTTATGTTAAGAATTGGGAAGTATTGAGGAGATTTTTAGTCAGATTGTTCAATGTAATGAAGGAAGATGGGGCAATGGGTGAGCAGCAAAGGACTGCTGTTGTTGTATTAGTGCCGAAGGGTGGACAGACCACGGTAGAAGATTACCGTGCAATATCGCTTATGTGCGGTGATTATAAGTTATTTGCAAGGGTATTAGGGAACAGAATCAAACAGGTTTTAGGTAAAGTAATTGATAGAGGACAATATGGCATACCGGGTAGATCAATGTATGAAGGGCATGGAGTTATTAGGAGTTTTATAGAGCATAGGGGGGAGGGGGGAGGGGGTGTTTTGGCTCTGGATTGGAGAGCTGCTTATGATAGCGTAGAAAGGGATGCATTATGGAGTTTTATGCGTTGGTTGGGTTTCGGGAGGGAAATTGTTTCTTGGGCAAAAACTTTGTATCTGGGTGCAGTTATGAGAATTCAGGTTAATGGACGACTAGGTGATAGCATACAGATGGGAAGGGGTTTGCGACAGGGATGTCCTCTGTCGCAAATTTTGTTTGCATGTCTTCAGGAACCCTTTTATAGGGCAGTTAGGTGGAGTATGGCGAGAGCGAGGGTTGGTTTTGCACGAGAAGGGGAAGCGGGTATAGTGGGTTACGTGGATAATACGACTGTCTTGGTGAGGGATGTGAGGGATTTACATAAGGTAGGAAGGGTGATAGACGTTTTTGGTGAGGCTACGGGGATGAAAATTAATGTAGTAGTCCAAGTATTTGGATCTAGGGGATAGTGTACATAATGGTGAGACTGTTGAGGGTGGATGGCGTGTGGTAGATCAGCTGTTGATATGTGGGATAGTGTACATGCGGAATGATAGGGATGCACAAGAGGCAAATTCGAGGCGCACCGTGGATGGAGTTTTGAAAAGATTGGGAGGTTTGAGGGCAGAGCAATTAACGTTGCATCAAAGGGTTATAGTCACGAATGTCCTGTTGTATAGCAAGTTATGGCACGTGGTGGCAATATATCCGTTACGACGGTGTGAGGTGCAACGGTTGCAACTGCGAGTATTCAGATTTATATGGGGATCGGGTTGTGACTGGCTAAGTAGAGGGGTGGTGTCGCTTCCCGTTAGCCAGGGGGGGCTGGGGCTTATACCTCTTGAGAAACGTATGTTGAGTGTGTTTCTGAAAAGGGGGTTTGTGAGGGAGGGGGTGAGGGGGGGAGGCCTTGAAAGATAATACTGTGGTGTATGTGATGTGTAGGTTTATAGGTATTCAACATGCTTGTTGTATGTTCCCTTTTCGATAATTTGTTTTAATTGTCATTTCAATGTACTTTGTATAGTATTATACAATGGTATTGTTCTTTGCCATATGAAGTGGTTTTTTTTTAGGTTATGTTATGTTCTAGGTTTTTGTATGTTAAGATGTACTTAGACTGTCAGCACCCTGATATAGGTTTTTCATGCTATGTTCTTAACGTAAGTTTTGGCTGTATGGTATACAGATATATCTAGCCAGTTTATAGACGCATTCCTTTTGTGTCTGAGATTTTTGTATACGGGTTTATTGTAACTGTAATGAGTCGGTTTTAAGCTGTTTTCTTTGTATGTTTATTTGTATTTTGGTATATGGGATAAGTATGTAGATGTTCTAGTAGGATTATGATGTTAGAGATCCATACTGTTTCCTTTTATTTTTATTTTTATGTATACTGTATTGGTTATAAATAAAATATAAAAAAAAAAAAATCATTTGTCCTAATGCAAAACTCAGTTTTATCAAATTTACCTCGGGGAGTGGTTCTAACAAAAACCCAAGCTAGCATTTACATGTGGAGTAGATAAGGCCATCACTCAGATCAACACCTGTTAATAGCCGAGTGACAAGGCCAGCACCTGCTAGGAGGTAGACAATGGCAAAAGTCGACAACTGGGAATAGACACTGGTAGCAGAGGATTATTTTTTAATACGACGTTTCATCCAAGGCTGGGCTTTATCAAAGCCCAGCTTTGGGCGAAACGTATTAAAAAGGAGCAACACGTTCTTAAGTTGGTTTAACAGACTTCTGGATTTTATCCTTCCGGACACTTATCATACCTGCTCTCCTGAAGCTCCACCACTACCTCATATAGCTTTTTTGCTTCTTTACTACCTTGAAACTAAAGAAAAAACTAACTCCCATCCTCAGCATCTTGTCATTGATAATTTCTTGAACATTATTATTGTGACCGCAAAGTCTATGTAGTTCATTCAGCAATCAGGAGTGATGGCTGCTCGATCTTTCAACCATTAAGTGCGAGAGTATCTAGTTGTCCTTTAACATCCTGTCACTCTTTACTCATGATATCCCTTTGGTTTTTGCATGCTGCCACCTCTAGACTCCAGGGTGATGAAGATAAGTTCCTAGTCTTTCGGCTTATTGCTTGTATCTTGTTGTAAGCCTTGGGCCTATCATATAGTATAGTTTACACATGCCTGGAAAGATGGGGTCCCAGACTGGGAGTGGTACTCCATGGTGGGCCTTACGTCAATCATGTATAGTCTCCTGAATGCAGAATTTTGTTCTGATTGATCTGCTATTTGCCAGCCTTTCATATATTGCCGAGGTGACCAAGTCCATGTGCACCTCTTGCCTTGATTAAATAATGAACAAGATTCCGCCATGATAGTATACAGACAAATGACTTTAGGAAAGCTTTCGATATAGCAGACCATAACATCCTGCATCTTAAATTAAAACATAGTATCAGATGTCGTGCTGTTGCATACCTAAAGTCCTACCTTAACAGCAGACACCAATGTCTCCATCAAGGGCATGACCTCGTCAACTTGACCTATCGACATAGGGGTGCCTCAGGGCACTGTTTTCGACCCTCTACTATTCCTCGTACACATAAATGATCTCCCAAATGCATTTCAATTACTCAAACCTGTTTTGTTTGTAGATGGCACAGTTTTTATCGTCTTCCACTGTTATTCGCTGTATTGGACTGAAGAAGCCACTGGCTGGCGACACGTTTCCTCAATAAAGATTACCAAATGTTGCATAGGTGCCTCATTCTTCAATTTGTCGGTTTTCAAAACCATTTTCATTTCAATAAATTGCTTGCAAAAAATACATACATGGCAGTTATAAAATTATGTTAAACCTGCCCGAAATGCTCCGCATAACGAAGAGCTTTCTATAAAGTATCAGTTGTAACTTTTTCTGAAACTCGTGTAAACCATACTTAGAGAAATTTTATAATTTGTATGGAATTTACTGACTTTTCGCCCATGAAGTGGGCTCTATTAGTTCACAGAAGGTCTGTGATTTGATAAAGCCCAGTGCATGGGCGAAACGTCGTTTAGTTTAATATCTTATTATGTACCTCATACCCATCTTGTGGGCAGTAGCAAAAGATTACAGAGGCACGTAATGGGTCCAGGGATCGGGCCGCAAAGTTTTGATAGCTGAATAAGTTAGTGGTAATAAACTATTTAAATGTTTATATCTGGTGACGATCGCAATGAGTTATTTATGTAGACAAATTAGGTCGCGCAAAAAAAAAAAAGGCAAAGCGTTATTTCCAGTGAGCAAAGTAAGGGTATTTTTAAAGAATGGTTTGTAATATACCACTGTGGATAATATACTTTGACATTTCTGAGCGAGTCGTCGTTGAATTCATGAGTTTTATCGCATTCCAGTACATTGACACAAGGTGTGACACTTATCCATCTGGCAAAGTTTACATTTCGTTTGGTCTACATCTGGTGGTGGTGATTTAACATCCTAAAGATACCGATAACTCAGCCGGAGCTGGGCGGTAGTGACATCCAAGAGTATTTGTTGGATGCACCATAGACATGTGGTTGGTTGCTCCTGCATGATACCCCTCAAGGAATGTTCCTTGATGTTGGTGAGGGGCTCTTGATCTAGGAAATTGGATCTGTGCTCTAGTTCCCTAAATTGAGCCTGAATACCTTCCATCCCCGCCCTCCCACATGCGCTGTAAAATCCTACGGGTTTAGCGCTCCCCCCATGATTATAATGGTATTTATTATAAAGTTAGCTCTGTCTTTCGGTACTTCTGATCCAGAGGTTCTTTTTTTCTTGAATCTTGCCTGTGCTTTAAATTTATGGATAAAACAATGGCGAGTAATTAATTCTTTTGTTGGTATATCATACATAACATTATTTTAACAATGGTTCTGGGGGCATGCACACATAATTATGTAGATTTAATCTAAGATAACCTATTGAAGTCGGTGTGACTTTGCCGTTGGGAGACAGGATGCCCTGCAAGCCATTGAAGTGCACCTTATTCATTACGTTTTCCCTCCATCTCTTGAGTTATTGTCATAAAACAGGAAATTAGTTGCAAGCTTTACTGTTAAAAAAGTATAGTTTTATCGAAATCCTTCCCTTACGAGGTGTGGCATTAAATGTTTAATCTGCTTCCTAACCTTTGAAACTATATGTCATTGACGCTGGGATGTAGTTCAAGGTTTCTAGTCTCTTTTTTTTAATCTAGAACATGAGAACATTAGCATTTTTCCATATTCTGGCAGTGTCCTCATCCCCAGTACCTGTTGATATTGAGACCCCCCCCACACTTGCAGTACCCATAGCTACACGTCAGGTTCCATTTCACTTTGTTTTAGCACTTCATCCTTCGGTGTTTAGATGGTTTCCAAGACTTGCTGCTGGGTTTTGTCCAATATTCCTATATCGGGAACTACTCCCTGTTAAATTTAGCCTCATTAAAGCTCCTCACACGTCACTCTGAAGCCTCTTGTTGCGTTCTCATGTCGCTTGTAAGCCTCGAGTTAAACTCCTCACAAATGTCGCTTTCATCTTCACCAGAGCGCGTGTACAGGCGTTTATACGAGCTTGTGTAAGTACTCGTAAACTTTTTTTTTCCGGGGAAGAGACCCCGCCCCTGACCCCACCGTTTAGATTAATTTGACCAATATTAGTAGTCTCTGGCCTCTTGGGCATTGTTATATCTACTCTTGAAGTTGTGTGTGAAAAATAACCTGCATGAGGTTTACAGGGTATTACCTGAATTATTACATGCAAGTAATTTGGGCGAGGTAAATGGGACTTAGTCACAGTAGGTCACAGGACTGTCACTCCTTCGATGCCCACTCCTTTACCACTCACAAAAAAGCTTGACTAAACATTAAATTAATAATTACAATATTTAACATTAATGCCAATAATGGTAAATCATAAAATAGTGTGGACTGTATGAAAATTAAAGGAACCGATCTCCAATAAGGATTAATGGGAACACTAAGACAGACAGGGTAAGAATTTTCTAATTGGCACCAGGCACATGTGTAACAAAAGGGTAAGAATTTTCTAATTGGCACCAGGCACATGTGTAACAAAAGGGTAGAAATCAAGAAATTTATATTACCACCTACCATTTATATCGTAGTTGGATCACACAACAATGCCTACCTAACAAATAGAATCCTACTGGCCCGTGAGAAATCTAAATGAAAGGACTACTGGCATACATACTTGATGTGTTGCATTGCGATGCTTCATTATTTCCACTATCACCATCCAATTCTTGAGGCCCCGCAAATTCTGTTCCTATTCTTCAACAGGGGACATTCCAGTACTTATTAATTATAGTTTGAGGCAGATCCATTTAATTATGGCCTCGATGATGTCGGATTACTAGACGATTTCATCAAAACCAGTGCTCGTACATTAATTCACTATGGTGTCCTCCCTCCCTTGTACCACTCTGTGGCTGCTGCACACCCTCCTTCATACAATTTCTTGAAGGGTCAAATCAGCGTCACATCTTAATACACAATTATTATATTCGTATTTACACATGTTGAATTTATGAAAATTATAAAACATTTTCCACACTGCATATTGAATTTTCGTCTGCAGTCTTTCGCGATTCCACTTTCATCCATCCTAGACTAAAGTAATTCTCAACATCCCTGTCTAATTTGTCTTCGATTTCCACCTCTGTCTTGTCAGTGGTACTCTTAATGCCAAGCCAATGATGATTCTTTTCAGATCGCTTGTTCTCTCTAGGCTGGAGTACTGCTGTACACTGACGGCCCCTTTCAAGGCAGGCAAAATTGCAGACCTGGAGAATATACAGAGCACTTTCACTGCATGTATAAGTACGATAAAACACCTAAATTACTGGGAACAGTTGAAGCCCCTTGACCTGTACTTCTTGGAATGCAGTTGAGAAAGATAATACACACTTGGAAAATCCTAAAGGGACTAGCCCCAAATCTGCCCACGGAAATCACTCCCTATGAAAGCAAGACTCGGCAAGGGGTGCAACATCTCCCAATGAAAACAGGCGCCATGAGTATGCTTAGACAACACAATAAGCGTCAGAAGCCCAAGACTGTTACCTTCCAGAATACATAAGGGAGGATTACCAGTAGACCCCTGGTTGTCTTCAAGAAGGAGCTAGACGGGCACCTAAAGTCAGTACCTGACCAGCCGGGCTGTGGTTTGTATGTTTTGCGTGCGGCCGGCAGTAACTGTCTGGTTGATCAGGCTCTGATCCACCGGGAAGCCTGGTCATGGACAGGGCCGCGGGGCGTTGACCCCCAGAACATCCTCCAGGTATCCCTATTTTCCTGTGTATGGATCCTGCCTATACTAAACTACAGATTGTTCCACTTCCTGACAGCCCTGCGACTCCTCTGAATTTTCAGTTTCAGTTGTGCTTTCTAGTTCCTGTATCCTGTCTCTGAAGCATTCTGCCCCTGTTCACCTTGTCAATTTCACTCTGTATTTTGTACGTCGTTATCACATACCCCCTAGCCCTCCTGTCCTAGAGTGTCTTCAGGTTGAGTTCTGTTGCAAACGTTTGCACATTCTCCAATTTATTGACGTGCTTAACCTGGTGTGGGTTCCATACTGATGCTGCATACTCTAGTATGGGGGACGTACACGCTGTACAGTCTCGCGAATGACTACTTAATGTCGAAACTCTGTTTTTAGTGTCGGAGTCAGTGTGTAGAGTGGACGTATGTGCTGCTAAGAGGGTGTCTGGGGGGTAGTAGATTTAATTGGTCATGACAGTGAAGATTGTCGACTGTAATGAGTGAGGGAGACACTTGTCTCCTCCTTTCCCCCTCCTTCCCCTTTCCTTCTCCCTCCCTCTGCCACCCTTTCTCCCTCTTTTTCAACCTATATTATTGTCTAGCATATTTCAAGTTTCATATTTTTTGTTTGTGCTTTGAGGTCCCACTAAATTCATGTGTGTACAGTTTGCATTACTGCCCCCTTACTGACACTGCAACAAGAGTAGGTAAAAATGTGGCCTCCCTAGTAACACTATCTGGCCTCCCCAATGTCTAGCCAGTTCAGTACATTTAGTCTCTCATATTTAAGAAAGGAATAATTTTGATTTGATTATGTAGCAATGTGTTGGGCAGACATAGCAACAAGACCTGATAATCATATTAATGTTATACAATACTCACAAGATGAATAACACATGTACAACACTTAGGTATCTTTACTGCCAACCTGGCAACGCTAGATTTACTTAATATAACCCTTTAGGTATGTAAGCTAGATTTCTCACAGCTGAATGAAATGAATTAGGTCTAATTTTTGTCATTCATAGCATGGACCACATGAACGAACACAGTTCAGAACTGCAAGGGAAAAGAATGTTACGTGCATAAGAGTAATGTTACAATTACATGGCTTATGACAAAATTACTTTCATCTCATAACTTCATTGTTTGTAACGAATACTTAGAAAAAAGAACAATATTCTTTGCTACAACTAGATTTAAATACCGAGTTTACTTTCGTTATGCCAAGATATGAAAATGAGTTTTAACTCTTGGCTTGAGTGTACCCGGATACAATGAGCATTTCCAAAATTAAAGACTCGTGCTCAAATTATGAAATGTTTGAATCACCATACATGTGTGAACAGAAAATTTCTGTAAATCTGAACAAATCAAAACTTAAATCTGCGGTGACCTGACCTAACCTGACCTCCCTAGGGCAGTATTCGGCAGTGCAACAAGGGAGACAGTGCCAGACTTATATAGTTTGATTAAAACACTGATCAGGGCTGTCGTTCTTACCATTGAAGCAGCACTGTATAGCCCTTGTGGCTTAGCGCTTTTTTTTTTTATTTAATAATCTTCCCATTGAAAGAACTCTCGCTTACATTTATTTTTTTCAGTGTACAAATGGAAGTTATGAATTTGAGCAATTATCGAACAATTGTAATTATGCACCGAAGAATAAAAGTATATTGCCCACAAGACTTATTTAAGCTGGAAGTAAATATTGTGATGATACTGACGAGGTGTGGAGAAGACGGCTATGTACAGTTCAGGACATTTATTAAGGACGAGTTGCACCACGTCACTTGCTCCTGAAGAAGCCATTCAGGGTTATAGTTTTTTCCTGCTGTCCTTAGCTGTATATAAATAATAAAAAGGCACAATACCGTAAATGGGCAATATATACACATATTACTGTGTATGATAATTGTACTTGGGTGGACCTGTACCTCAGTAGTCACAAACCCGGACTAGGAGACGGAAACTTATGACTACGTTTCGGTCCAACGTGAACTATTAACTAGTCACACAGCCTTTGTGACTAGTTAATGGTCCAAGTTGGACCGAAACGTCGTCGCTTTGTCTCCTATAGTCGTTATTTGTGCACTAGTTGATTAGGCTCGGATCTACCATGAGGCCTGGTCACAGACCGGGGCCACGGGGGCGTTGACCCCCGAACATTCTCCAGGTATACATACTGTATTTTTCCACGAAACTGACTAACGTGGCCCACTTGTCAAACTGCTCCCCATCTCTTGCTTTCAATCTAGATCCTTCCTGGGTAGGAGCATATCATTAAGGATTTTATTTCTTTGCATAACCTAAAATATGTAATTACAGTTTTGATTTGCTAAGTACAAAGAAAGCCACTACCTTGCCGGGGCATTTCGAGCAGACTAAAGCTAATGCTTAATTAACAGACTACTTAATACTAGTAGTACATACATAACATGGTTGGTTCGAATTTGAACATCGTTTTTTTTTTTTTTTTATATTTCAACAGCTTTGTCTACATTATCTGTCATGGAGAATTTGTTGTGATGGTATCTCCTCTTTCTGTCCCACAGGGACATCATATACAAATAACCCATACTTGGACCATTTACAAAGTCACACCAACGAAAAGGAGAGGAGGGGTATATATGTAGGCAGGAGGTGGTAGTAGTAGTGGAGGTAGAAGGAAGTAGTAGTGGGGGAGGTAGTGAGGAGGAGGAGAAGCCAGCAAAATGCTAAGAAAGAGGAGCACTGCAAGGGAGCTAGGTGCTCCCAGAGGGTAAGAGCAAGAACACAGAGAACATAAGAAAGAAGGAACACTGCAGCAGGCCTACTGGCCCATACGAGGCAGGTCCAAGTCTCCTACCTGCTTAAGCCAATGCCCCAACCTAGTCAGGTCACATCACATTCACTTAAGGAAGGAACACGGCAACTGACCTAGTAGCACAGGTGAATCAGGTCCAACTCACACCCACCCACACCCACTCGTGTATTTATCTAACCTATTTTTAAAACTACACAACGTTTTAGCTTCTATAACTGTACTCTGGAGTTTGTTCCACTCATCCACAACTCTATTACCAGTGAGTGGTGCACTTAGGAGTCTGTGGAGACAAAGAACTTTGTCCTTGGAGGCAAAGAGGGGAATGTATGAGAGTATAGTTTTACCAACGCTCTTATATGGGTGTGAAGCGTGGGTGATGAATGTTGCAGCGAGGAGAAGGCTGGAGGCAGTGGAGATGTCATGTCTGAGGGCAATGTGTGGTGTGAATATAATGCAGAGAATTCGTAGTTTGGAAGTTAGGAGGAGGTGCGGGATTACCAAAACTGTTGTCCAGAGGGCTGAGGAAGGGTTGTTGAGGTGGTTCGGACATGTAGAGAGAATGGAGCGAAACAGAATGACTTCAAGAGTGTATCAGTCTGTAGTGGAAGGAAGGCGGGGTAGGGGTCGGCCTAGGAAGGGTTGGAGGGAGGGGGTAAAGGAGGTTTTGTGTGCGAGGGGCTTGGACTTCCAGCAGGCATGCGTGAGCGTGTTTGATAGGAGTGAATGGAGACAAATGGTTTTTAATACTTGATGTGCTGTTGGAGTGTGAGCAAAGTAACATTTATGAAGGGATTCAGGGAAACCGGCAGGCCGGACTTGAGTCCTGGAGATGGGAAGTACAGTGCCTGCACTCTGAAGGAGGGGTGTTAATGTTGCAGTTTAAAAACTGTAGTGTAAAGCACCCTTCTGGGAAGACAGTGATGGAGTGAATGATGGTGAAAGTTTTTCTTTTTCGGGCCACCCTGCCTTGGTGGGAATCGGCCGGTGTGATAATAAAAAAAAAAAAAATACTTTCCTATATCCTTCCTGAATCTGAATTTTTCCAACCTAAAACCGTTGCTACGAGTCCTATCTAGGCCAGATATTTTCATCACGTTATTGACATCCCCTTTATTTATTCCTGTCTTCCATTTATACACCTCAATCATATCCCCCCTAATTCTATGCCTTTCTAGAGAGTGCAGATTCAGGGCCCTTAGTCTATCCTCATAGGGAAGATTTCTGATACATGGGATCAACTTTGTCATCCTCCTTTGTATATTTTCCAGAGCATTTATATCCATTCTGTAATACGGTGACCAAAACTGTACATCATAATGTAAATGAAGACTAACCATGGAGTTGAAGAACAACCTGAGGACTCCTATTATTTATGCTTCTTGATATGAAGCCAAGGATTCTGTTAGCTTTATTACAAACACTTAAGCACTGTTGTCTTGGTTTCACATTACTGCTAACCAGAACTCCTAAATTTTATTTGCAATCTGTAATATTAAGATCTACATTATTTAGTTTATATGTGGCATGGTTATTTTCCTGTCCAACATTTAGAACTTTGCATTTGTCTATATTAAACTGCATCTGCCACTTCTCTGACCATTGCATCAGTCTATTCAGATCTTCCTGGAGTACTCTAATGTCCTCGCCAGAATTAATTTGACGGCCTATTTTGGTGTCATCGGCAAACTTGCTTATGTTGCTCTTTATGCCCTCATCAATGTCATTTATGTAGATTGTAAACAACGGGGCCCATCACTGACCCCTGTGGAACACCGCTCGTGATGCTTCCCCACTCTGATTTCTCTCCATTTATGCAAACTCTCTGCTGCCTATTTGTCAACCATGCCTCTATCCAGGAAAAAATTTCTCCTATTCCATGTGCCTTAATTTTCCTCAATAGTCTCTGATGTGGGACCCTGTCAAAAGCCTTACTGAAGTCTTTATACACAATATATTCATTACCAGAAGGAAAGGGGAAGAGGGAGAATAAGAAAAAGGAGGAATCAGGTTGTCACGGGTGTTCTGAAGTTTCGTGCATTTTACAGTGTAGTAGGAAGGGAAGGCATGTACAGAGATGAAGCCAGGACTAAGAGTCATACAAGGAAAGTTGTGTATTAGGACACAATCCGATAGCAACTGTTGAAATTGGCAGTCTCTCCTTCGCTTAGTCCCACTCATATACTCGTCCAACCTATATTTAAATAAGGTGTAAAGTAAAAGGACACAAGTGCAACTAATGTGACATTTATTGTGGCAATGTTTCGCTCTCCAGGAGCTTTATCAAGCCATTAATGGCTTGATAAAGCTCCTGGAGAGCAAAACGTTGCCACAATAAATGTCACATTAGTTGCACGTGTCCTTTTACTTTACATATTGTCGGTAATTCTACCAACTTTATTACATTTAAATAAGGTTTAGCGCTAATGTTGATGGTATGATGATTTATTCTATAATTAAAGCTAGAGAAAGTTCCCATCTCAGTGATGGTACTTGGAAGTTGGTTCTGCTCATCTCTGTGAAATGTATTTTTTGATATTTCCCACAAGAAATAATGTAAATCCAATTAATCCATTCCAGACACCCAAAAATATTCACAAAAAATACATTTTATGGAGGATAACTGGTTTTACATGCAAGCTGGGGAGTATGAAAACCAGGGTTCCACTGTACTTGTTACCTGGAGTTTACCTGGAGAGAGTTCCGGGGGTCAACGCCCCCGCGGCCCGGTCTGAGACCAGGCCTCCTGGTGGATCAGAGCCTGATCAACCAGGCTGTTGCTGCTGGCTGCACGCAAACCAACATACGAGCCACAGCCCGGCTGATCCGGAACTGACTTTAGGTGCTTGTCCAGTGCCAGCTTGAAGACTGCCAGGGGTCTGTTGGTAATCCCCCTTATGTGTGCTGGGAGGCAGTTGAACAGTCTCGGGCCCCTGACACTTATTGTATGGTCTCTTAACGTGCTAGTGACACCCCTGCTTTTCATTGGGGGGATGGTGCATCGTCTGCCAAGTCTTTTGCTTTCGTAATGAGTGATTTTCGTGTGCAAGTTCGGTACTAGTCCCTCTAGGATTTTCCAGGTGTATATAATCATGTATCTCTCCCTCCTGCATTCCAGGGAATACAGGTTTAGGAACCTCAAGCGCTCCCAATAATTGAGGTGTTTTATCTCCGTTATGCGCGCCGTGAAAGTTCTCTGTACATTTTCTAGGTCGGCAATTTCACCTGCCTTGAAAGGTGCTGTTAGTGTGCAGCAATATTCCAGCCTAGATAGAACAAGTGACCTGAAGAGTGTCATCATGGGCTTGGCCTCCCTAGTTTTGAAGGTTCTCATTATCCATCCTGTCATTTTTCTAGCAGATGCGATTGATACAATGTTATGGTCCTTCCAGTATGGACCAGTACTTCCCAATATCTTTTCTAAATCTGAATTTCTAACTTGAATCCATGGCTGTGAGGCCTGTTTAATGGTTCTTCATTATCAAGTACAGTAATGCAGCCAGGATTTCATATGGGGAGGGAGGAAGAAAAAATCAAAGAAATCATCTTTAAAAATATATGATTTTCATGTATGTAAAATTTCTTTAGCTATCTTGCTTTCTTGGTCACTGGGCATTATAATAGTAAAAACTAGCCATTAATTGAAAATTAAAATTTGAATCTGGGGAGGCTATAGCCCCCTTTCCTTCTGTACCTACACCACAGCTCTAGTGTATTCATGGTTGTTATAGTTACTGTAATTTAGTTGGTGGTATTGGAATACAAGAGTCTGTTTTCTAAACCATTTATCACACTAGCAGCAGTTTAATTTTATTTTAGAAAATGTTTTGCCTGCCTCTTTGATAGATAATACTATGTGGCAGCACACTTTATAGGCAGGAGAGAGAGAGGAACAGAGGTGTTAACACAAGAAAATAAACAGATGATACAGAAGCACTACAGTAGGTCTGCTGGCCCATGCTAGGAAGCTTTGGGATATGTTGGCATGTTGAGCAGTACTGGTATTAGTAGTTCTCATTGGTATAAGTAGTTTCTTCTGTATCCATATTCTTATCTTCTTATAGCTAAAGGTTTTGCCAATTTGAAGCTGCCATAGTTCTGTTTGGTTGGTGTTGCTGTGAGAGATGATGGTTGTCATCCAAGTAGATATAGTACTTTACAAGCTTGTTATTAACACCTGTTGAGGACTATTGGTTCTGTATTTGTGAGAGCAAAAATTCTCATTACCAAACAGAATTGGTTAAAGTTTCTGGGAGGTATTAGGAAGATCACTGATGCACAGTAAATGTAGAGATAGTGGAGGGACATAGGGATAGTCTTGCCTTAGAATTTTGAACTAGAAATAGCAGCTTAGATTAAATTTTTTTTTTTAAATACAGTGGACCCCCAGTTAACGATATTTTTTCATTCCAGAAGTATGTTCAGGTGCCAGTACTGACCGAATTTGTTCCCATAAGGAATATTGTGAAGTAGATTAGTCCATTTCAGACCCCCAAACATACACGTACAAACGCACTTACATAAATACACTTACATAATTGGTAGCATTGGGAGGTGATCGTTAAGCGGGGGTCCACTGTATTCACTTGTAAGCTGTAAAAATCTGTTTACTTTCATTTTTGTACAGTACTTGGTGGCAGACGTGGCTCCATGTGGTAGCTGAACAGTAAGCATTTAACAGTAAGGCATCAAGCTAAAGGACCCACGAAGTACTGCATTTGTTCTTACCTCATTAAATTATACACTCATGCAAGAGTGCGTAGAGTTGATACAAGACTTGGCAAAGCTGTCTTCAACCAGAGGGACCATAAGCCATGTCTACAGTCACAGGCCTGGATGGGGTGCTAGGTTATCTGGGCATCCCACATCCTTGTGTCACAGTCCACCTGCTTCTTACACTAGGTAACTATTCCTTATGGTACATATTTGTAACTTCATACCCTGTACTAATAACCTTGTAATATGCAACATGACTATTTTAGTGCATTGGACATAGAGTACTGTACTTGTGTTGAATAATAATAATAATAATAATAATAATAACAAGTCTTCCACTTCCATTTCATTTGATTGTGGAGGTGAAGGTTAGTAAGAAAGTCAAAGGAAAGAAGTCAGAAAGTGGTCAGAATAAATTACAATTGTTTAAAGAACAGTAGTGAATAGAGGAGCCAAGAAACAAGTGGTCACAGGAGGATTAAGATACTAAATGGAGGGCAATAGTGACCTTAAAATGGCAAGTTGCAGTGAGTGAGGTGGACTTTAAAAATAGTGGGGCTAAATGACATGAAGTCAAGATCAGTCGAGTACAAAATATGTAGAGGAAAACTGTTATTTGGAACAGGAAGTGTACAAAAATGCTTACAAGGTTAATTCCCACTATTAGCTTTCAGTTGTTTTACAGTATTAAGATGAATTTACATTGTATTGATAGCATATGATTAAATGTATAAATATATGAAGGGGTCTTAATAAGTGGTTCCCAACCTTTCTGTACAAGAGGATAACATTAAATCATGAAATGTTTGAGGGCCACTTCTTGAAACTGAAGGTGAATTAACATAGTAACTATCATAACTAACATAACAGCATTAATAAACACCCTCATAAACTGAAAGAGCAAATCAAAATTGATACATCTTTTCCAGAAATCACTCATTTTCTTGCCAAAATAATCATAATTTCTAATAACTAGTTGATTAGCTTAAAAATGTAACGTAATTTCCATTTTCACTCATTCTCTTATACTGAAATAATAATGAGATCCAATATTAAAGCTGAATCACATTTGAAAATAGGTTGTAATCCAAAGTACAACCGAATATAATAGTTTATGCTCAGTCTTGTATGAATGTTATGGAATCAGAGGCCATGCTCTCGCATACATAGTCCTACCTCAGCGACAGACACCAATACATGACCATCAATGTTATTATCTCAACCTATCAGTATAAGAGCGCTTCAAGGTAGCATCCTTGGCCCTGTACTATTTCACATTTACATAATGACTTTCCTAATGCCACTTTGCAACTTAAACAAGTTTGGTTTATTGATGACTTAACATTTCTCATCCTGTATGCAGATCTGGTTGTCCTCAGCAGCATTGTTAATGTATTTAATAATTTAATAATTTAATAATTTGAACATACATACAGAGGTACAAAAAAATACAGATAAGAGCAGCATGTATTGTTAATATAAAATGCTCAAAAGAATAAATCTTGCAGTAATGTAGATTTTCCCTACATTTCAAATACAGTGAAACCTCCACTCACGAGTGTAATCCATTCCTTGACCTTGCTCGCATCTGGATTTGCTTGTTTGCAGAGTCAATTTTCCTCATTTAAATTACAGTAGTTGAAATGCAATTAATCCGTTCCTGGCTCTCTATACGGCTTATTTATCTATAACAATTCATTTAATATGACATAATAAACAATATAAATAACATAGAAACCTGATATATACTCTAGAATGAATAAAATGTCATTATATAACAGGTGGAGGCAGCTTTGTTGTGGTAAACACTTCCATCTAGTTACAGCCTTTTGAAACAGTCTATTATTATAATTATTATTATATAGTATATTATTATTATTATATGTACATGTATTATTATACATATATTATTATTATTAGATGTACAGTGGACCCTCGACTAACGCTATTAATCCATTCCTGAGAGCTCATCGTTAGTCAAAATTATCGTTAGTCAAGTTAATTTTCCCCATAAGAAATAATGGAAATCAAATTAATCTGTGTAGGACACCCCAAAGTATGAAAAAAAATTGTTTTTACCACATGAAATATTAATTTTAATACACACAAACTGAAGAAGACATGCACAGTTACGTGACACTTACCTTTATTGAAGATCAGGTGATGATTGATGGGATGGGAGGAGGGGAGAGTGTTGATGGTCTTAGTGTTTAGAAGGGGAATCCCCTTCCATTAGGACTTCAGGTGGAAAGTCCTTTTCCGGGGTTACTTCCCTTCCCTTTAAATCCCTCAAACCAACCTTTGCTGGCCTTAAATTCACTCACATCACCACTAGTTGCTGGCATTTTTTTAATTAAATCGTCATGCAACTTCCTAGCCTTTTCACATATGATCGCTTGAGAGATGCTATCTCCTGCTATCTGTTTTTCGTTTATCCACACCAATAACAGTCTCTCAACATCTTCGAGTACTTGCGATCTCAGTTTCGAAAACATAGTTGCACCTTTGGCAAGAACAGCTTCCTTGATTGCCGTTTTCTTGCCCACAATAGTAGCGATGGTTGATTGGGGTTTTGTGTACAACCTGGCCAGCTCGGAGACACGCACTCCACTTTCATACTTAGCAATAATCTCTTTCTTCATATCCATAGTAATTCTCGCCCTTTTTGCTGTAGGGTTAGCACTAGAAGATTTCTTGGGGCCCATGGTGACTTATTTTGCAGGTGCAATCACTAAAAAGGCTGTGATAATATGAAATGTTCTGATTGTATGCTTGGAAGCGACTGCAGTGGCTGGTTGGCTTGTAAACACTGGCCAGAAGTGGACGCGTCTCAGACAGAACGAATAGTGTTGGTCGAATTTTTTAGCGCTAGTCGAGGCAAAATTTTTGCATGAAAATGTATCGCTACTTGGATTTATCGTTAATCGATGCCATCGTTGGTCGAGGGTCCACTGTATTATTATAATATATTATGTATTATTATTATAATATACCTGGAGTTTACCTGGAGAGAGTTCCGGGGGTCAATGCCCTCGCGGCCCGGTCTGTGACCAGGCCTCCTGGTGGATCAGAGCCTGATCAACCAGGCTGTTACTGCTGGCTGCACGCAAACCAACGTACGAGCCACAGCCCGGCTGATCAGGAACCGACTTTAGGTGCTTGTCCAGTGCCAGCTTGAAGACTGCCTGCGCTCCAGGGAATACAGGTTCAGGAACCTCAAGCGCTCCCAGTAATTGAGGTGTTTTATCTCCGTTATGCGCGCCGTGAAGGTTCTCTGTACATTTTCTAGGTCAGCAATTTCAACTGCCTTGAAAGGTGCTGTTAGTGTGCAGCAATATTCCAGCCTAGATAGAACAAGTGACCTGAAGAGTGTCATCATGGGCTTGGCATCCCTCGTTTTGAAGGTTCTCATTATCCATCCTGTCATTTTTCTAGCAGATGCGATCGATACAATGTTATGGTCCTTGAAGGCGAGATCCTCCGACATGATCACTCCCAGGTCTTTGACGTTGGTGTTTCGCTCTATTTTGTGGCCAGAATTTGTTTTGTACTCTGATGAAGATTTAATTTCCTCATGTTTACCATATCTGAGTAATTGAAATTTCTCATCGTTGAACTTCATGTTGTTTTCTGCAGCCCACTGAAAGATTTGGTTGATGTCCGCCTGGAGCCTTGCAGTGTCTGCAATGGAAGACACTGTCATGCAGATTCGGGTGTCATCTGCAAAGGAAGACACGGTGCTGTGGCTGACATCCTTGTCTATGTCATATATGAGGATGAGGAACAAGATGGGAGTGAGTACTGTGCCTTGTGGAACAGAGCTTTTCACCGTGCCTGCCTCGGACTTTACTCTGTTGACTACTACTCTGTGTTCTGTTAGTGAGGAAATTATAGATCCATCGACCGACTTTTCCTGTTATTCCTTTAGCACGCATTTTGTGCGCTATTACGCCATGGTCACACTTGTCGAAGGCTTTTGCAAAGTCTGTATATATTACATCTGCATTCTTTTTGTCTTCTAGTGCATTTAGGACCTTGTCGTAGTGATCCAATAGTTGAGACAGACAGGAGCGACCTGTTCTAAACCCATGTTGCCCTGGGTTGTGTAACTTATGGGTTTCTAGATGGGTGGTGATCTTGCTTCTTAGGACTCTTTCAAAGATTTTTATGATATGGGATGTTAGTGCTATCGGTCTGTAGTTCTTTGCTGTTGCTTTACTGCCCCCTTTGTGGAGTGGGGCTATGTCTGTTGTTTTTAGTAACTGTGGGATGACCCCCGTGTCCATGCTCCCTCTCCATAGGATGGTAAAGGCTCGTGATAGGGGCTTCTTGCAGTTCTTGATGAATACGGAGTTCCATGAGTCTGGCCCTGGGGCAGAGTGCATGGGCATGTCATTTATCGCCTGTTCGAAGTCATTTGGCGTCAGGATAACATCAGATAAGCTTGTGTTAACCAAATTCTGTGGCTCTCTCATAAAAAATTCATTTTGATCTTCGACTCTCAGTCTGGTTAGTGGCTTGCTAAAAACTGAGTCATATTGGGACTTGAGTAGCTCACTCATTTCCTTGCTGTCATCTGTGTAGGACCCATCTTGTTTAAGTAAGGGCCCAATACTGGACGTTGTTCTCGACTTTGATTTGGCATAGGAGAAGAAATATTTTGGGTTTCTTTCGATTTCATTTATGGCTTTTAGTTCTTCCCGCGATTCCTGACTCCTATAAGATTCCTTTAGCTTAAGTTCGATGTTTGCTATTTCTCTGACCAGTGTCTCCCTACGCATTTCAGATAGATTGACCTCTTTTAGCCGCTCTGTTATTCTTTTCCGTCGCCTGTAAAGAGAGCGCCTGTCTCTTTCTATTTTACATCTACTCTTCCTTTTTCTTAGAGGAATAAGTCTTGTGCATACATCGAGCGCCACCAAGTTTTTAAGAAAGAAGCGAACCACTGCACCCAGGTTCTTGAACCAGGGTTAGGACCAACTCCTCCCAGGTGAAGAACGCACCCCAGCTACATTCGTCCACCCAGTTCCTCGCCCGGGACATTGCGAGACACATGTGTCCTAGGACATGGCTGGGATCGAACCCAGGACCATCTCGGTGGTGTGCAGTGTTGTTACCACACAGCCACATATGTAGAAGGTTGGTAGACAGCAACCACCCAGGGAGGTACTACTGTCCTGCCAAGTAAGTGTAAAATGAAGGCCTGTAATTGTTTTACATGATGGTAGGATTGCTGGTGTCTTTTGGCTGTCTTATAAATACGCAAGATTACAGGTACGTCTTGCTACTTCTACTTACACTTAGGTCACAGTGCACATGCATGTACACTTTTATACACACTCATCTGAGTTTTCTTTGATTTTATCTTAATAGTTCTTGTTCTTATTACTTTTCCTTTTATATCCATGGGGAAGTGGAATAAGAATCTTTCCTCCGAAAGCCATGCGTGTTGTAAAGGTCAACTAAAATGCTGAGAACAATGGGCTAGTAACCCCTTTTCCTGTAATAATTACTAAAAAAAATAGGAAGAAGAAAATTGTCAAAGAAGGATGTCTGAATGTGTGTGGATGTTGTGCAAATGATAAGAAAGAGATGATTGTGGATGTTATGAATGAGAAGCTGGATGTCCTGGCCTTAAGTAAAACAAAGCTGAAGGGGATGGGAGAGTTTCAGTGGAGAGGAATAAATGGGATTAGGTTAGGGGTTTCAAATAGTTAGAGTTAAAGAAGGAGTAGCAATAATGTTGAAGGATAAGCATTACGATGACCTCATAGCATTACTAAATTCCTTACATGCCAATATGTCCATCATTACACTAACTGAAACCTGGCTAAAGCCTGATAGTACAGATGTCTATGCCATTCCTGGTTACACAGCCATACACAACTGTAGGCCAGACCAACAAGGGGGTGGCACAGCCATATACTACTCAGACCAACTAGAATGTATCACTAATACTTGCACAAGGGATGAACATGGGGAATATATAATAGCTAAATTCAAATCCAAATACCTACAAAAACCTCTCACATTGATAAACATCTACAGAGTTCCACAGTCAAACATTAGCCAATTTAGTCAAAATCTAGGAAGTATGATAACTGATGCACGCATGAACAAAGATCACTTACTACTCTCAGGTGACTTCAATATAAATCTCCTGCAAGACCAGGACCCACACGTTACTGAATTCACAAACACAATGAGTAACTGTATGTTACTACCAACAGTAACAAAACCTACAAGAGTTACAGAGACTAGTGTTTCCCTACTTGACCACATCTGGACCAACACCATATCCCCTTTAAAATCAGGCATAATTACAGATAATACCACAGACCACTACCCTACTTTCCTCATAACAACTCTTGGTAAACTACCCCAAGACACTACTAAAGTCACCTTCAGACTTCACAATGAGGCAGCCATTAATAACTTCGTAACAGCATTAGCAAACATTGATTGGCACACTGAGCTAGAAATCTATACAGATATTGACGAATGTATTAATAATTTTCTAAAAAAGACCCAATACCTCTATAACAAGCACTGCCCTAAAAAAACTAAACAGATGACAGCAAAGAGACTGAACAGTCCCTGGCTAACACCCAGCATTCTCAAATCCATAAATACAAAACACCAATATGAAAAACAGTACAGAATGGGTCACATAACCAGAGACCAAACAAAACGTTACTCGTCAATCCTAACCAGCCTGATAAGAAGGGCAAAAAAATTGTATTATGAGAACAGATTATCCAACTTACGAGGTGATATAAAAAAGACCTGGAAAACACTATCTGAAATTCTGGGAACAAAAAAGATATCACGAAATAGCGAAATAAAATTAGCAAAATCAGATGAACCCCAACTCCCACCAACAGAAACAGCAAACAGACTCAATGATTTCTTCTCCACTATAGGACAAAACCTTGCCCATAAAATCCCAAGCTCAGATACCCCACCAAATAACTACCTCACCGGCAACTACCCGAACACACTGTTCCTAGCTCCGACTAACCCATACGAAGTCTCCCTTATTATCAATGCACTAAAAAACAAGGCAGGAGATTTAAGTACCTTACCACCCTTTATATATAAAAAAGTGTCACAAGTGCTATCTCCAATCATTGCAACACTCTTTAACAAATCCATTGAATCCTCCACCTTCCCTACAGTACTCAAAATAGCAAGGGTCACCCCGATCCACAAAGGAGGAGACCAAACAGAGTTGAATAACTATAGGCCAATATCCAACTTACACCCTCTCTCAAAAATCTTTGAAAAACTAATTCATAAACGAATCTACTCCTACCTTATCTCCCAAAACATACTCAACCCCTGCCAATTTGGATTCAGGCCTAATAAAAATACTAATGATGCTATTATACACATGCTAGAACATATATACACTGCAATAGAGAAAAAAGAAGTCCCACTGGGGATCTTCATTGACTTACGTAAAGCTTTTGATACAGTTGACCATGACTTGCTCCACGTAAAATTGTCACACTATGGTATAAGAGGGCACTCCCTCAATTACCTCAAGTCATACCTCAGCAACAGAAGCCAATATGTGTACGCAAATGGGGCAAACTCTTCTGCGCAACCAATTACAGTTGGTGTCCCACAGGGAAGTGTCCTTGGCCCTCTTCTCTTTCTCCTATACATAAATGACCTTCCAAATGCTTCGCAATTACTCAAACCCACACTATTTGCAGATGACACTACATACGTCTTCTCTCACCCGAGCCCAGTCACACTAGCCAATACTGTAAATACCGAATTACAGAAAATATCTACCTGGATGAGGACTAACAAACTTACACTAAACATTGACAAAACCTACTTCATTCAGTTTGGTAACAGAGCTACAGATGTCCCTCTTAACATAATGATAAACGGATCACCTATCACAAAGCTAACAGAGGGAAAATTCTTAGGAATCCACCTTGATAATAGACTCAAATTTCATACACATATACAACAAATTTCTAAGAAAATTTCCAAGACTGTAGGCATACTATCGAAGATACGGTACTATGTTCCACAGTCAGCCCTCCTGGCCCTATATCACTCTCTTATTTACCCCTATCTCACCTATGGAATTTGTGCATGGGGCTCAACAACAGTTAACCATCTCAGACCACTAATTACCCAACAAAAGGCTGCAGTTAGAATGATAACAAATTCTCACTACAGGCAGCACACTCCACCAATATTCAATACACTAAACCTACTCACCATACAAAACATCCATACTTATTACTGCACCTATTACATACATAGAACACTTAACTCTGATATTAACCCTCCCCTCAAACATCTCCTTGCCAACCTCAACAGAACACATGACCATAACACAAGACACAGATCACTCTTTGATGTTCCTCGTGTTCATCTCACAATATGCAAAAACTCAATGCACATAAAAGGCCCTAAAATCTGGAATTCATTACCTGTAAATATAAAAGAAACACTACCTGTTTATAAGTTCAAGTCTCTACTCAAAGATCACTTACTCACCCAAAACCAAATAAATACTGAATAACTGAACCTTATAAATTGTATATCTTAAATGTTTCTCACAATTATATCACATAAATGTTAAACCTAAAACCCAATCTAACTTTATTATTTTTTAAATACACTACCTAACAGAATCCTTCATATGACCTGTCTTTGTAATACTCACTTGTGCTTTATAGTAATCTGTTTACATTAATGTTTTATCACTGACTTCATCATTGCTTAGTTAATCTTAAGTTAATTTTAAGCCAGCCCGTAATGCTATGCATAGTATAAGTGGCTTTGGCATACTGCTCTTATCTGTATTTTTTTGTACCTCTGTATGTGTGCACAAATTTATAATAAATAAATAAATAAATAAATAAATAAATAAATGGCAGTAAAAGAGGGACTATAAATGTATTAATTCAAGGATTGTGTGGAGTAAAATAAAAGTTGGATGTGAAAAGGGGGTTAAAATAAGCTTATATGCACCTGGAGAAGAGAGAAGTGTAGAGGGGAGAGGGAGATTTTGGGAAATATTGAGTGAATGTGTTGGGAGTTTTGAACCAAGTGTGAGAGTACTTGTGGTTGGGGATTTTAATGCTAAAGTGGGTAAAAATGTTGTGGAGGGAGTAGTAGGTAAATTTGGGGTGCCAGGGGTAAATGAAAATGGGGAGCCTTTAATTGAGCTATGTGTAGAAAGAGGTTTGGTAATAAGTAATACATATTTTATTGAAAAGAGGATAAATAAATATACAAGGTATGATATAGCACATAATGAAAGTTTGTTAGATTATGTATTGGTGGATAAAAGGTTGATGGGTAGGCTCCAGGATGTACATGTTTATGGAGGGGCAACTGATATATCGGATCATTATTTAGTTGTAGCTACAGTTAGAGTAAGAGGTAGATGGGACAAGAGGAAAATGGCAACTACAAGTAAGAGGGCGGTGAAAGTGTATAAACTCAGGGAGGAGGAAGTTTGGGTGACATATAAGCAACTATTGGCAGAAAGGTGGGCTGGTACAAGTATGAGTAGTGGGGATGGGTTGAAGAGGGTTGGAATAGTTTTAAAAATGCGGTACATGTATTAGAATGTGGGGCAGAAGTTTGTGGTTATAGGAGGGTGGATGCAGGAGGAAAGAGGAGTGATTGGTGGAATGATGAAGTAAAGGGTGCGATAAAAGAAAAAGGTAGCTTATGAGAGGTTTTTATAAAGCTGAAGTGTTATAAGAAGAGTAGAGTACGTATATGGAGAGTAAAAGAAAGGTGAAGAGAGTGATGAGAGAGTGCAAAAGGAGAGCAGATGATAGTGGGAGAGGCACTGTCAAGAAATTTTAATGAAAATAAGAAAAAATTTTGGAGTTAAAAAAGTTAAGAAAGCCTAGGGAACAAATGGATTAGTCAGTTAAAAACAGAGTAGGGGAGTTAGTATATTGGGAGATGGAGGTTTTGGATAGATGGCAAGAATATTTTGAGGAACTTTTAAATGTTGCCGAAGAAAGGGAGGCGGTAATTTCATGCACTGGCCAGGGAGGTATACCATCTTTTAGGAGTGAAGAAGAGCAGGATGCGAGTGTGGGGAGGTGTGTGAGGCATTACGTAGAATGAAAGGGGGTAAAACAGCTGCAAGTGACGGGATCATGACAGGAATGTTAAAAGCAGGGGGATATATAGTGTTGGAGTACCTGGAGAGAGTTCCGGGGGTCAATGCCCCCGCGGCCCGGTCTGTGACCAGGCCTCCTGGTGGATCAGAGCCTGATCAACCAGGCTGTTGCTGCTGGCTGCACGCAAACCAACGTACGAGCCACAGCCCGGCTGATCAGGAAATGACTTTAGGTGCTTGTCCAGTGCCAGCTTGAAGACTGCCAGGGGTCTGTTGGTAATCCCCCTTATGTATGCTGGGAGGCAGTTGAACAGTCTCGGGCCCCTGACACTTATTGTATGGTCTCTTAACGTGCTAGTGACACCCCTGCTTTTCATTGGGGGGATGTTGCATCGTCTGCCAAGTCTTTTGCTTTCGTAGTGAGTAATTTTCGTGTGCAAGTTCGGTACTAGGCCCTCTAGGATTTTCCAGGTGTATATAATCATGTATCTCTCCCGCCTGCATTCCAGGGAATACAGGTTTAGGAACCTCAAGCGCTCCCAGTAATTGAGGTGTTTTATCTCCGTTATGCGTGCTGTGAAGGTTCTCTGTACATTTCCTAGGTCAGCAATTTCACCTGCCTTGAAAGGTGCTGTTAGTGTGCAGCAATATTCCAGCCTAGATAGAACAAGTGACCTGAAGAGTGTCATCATGGGCTTGGCCTCCCTAGTTTTGAAGGTTCTCATTATCCATCCTGTCATTTTTCTAGCAGGTGCGATTGATACAATGTTATGGTCCTTGAAGGTGAGATCATCCGACATGATCACTCCCAGGTCTTTGACGTTGGTGTTTCGTTCTATTTTGTGGCCAGAATTTGTTTTGTACTCTGATGAAGATTTAATTTCCTCATGTTTACCATATCTGAGTAATTGAAATTTCTCATCGTTGAACTTCATATTGTTTTCTGCAGCCCACTGAAAGATTCGGTTGATGTCCGCCTGGAGCCTTGCAGTGTCTGCAATGGAAGACACTGTCATGCAGATTCGGGTGTCATCTGCAAAGGAAGACACGGTGCTGTGGCTGACATCCTTGTCTATGTCGGATATGAGGATGAGGAACAAGATGGGAGCGAGTACTGTGCCTTGTGGAACAGAGCTTTTTCACCGTAGCTGCCTCGGACTTTACTCTGTTGACGACTACTCTCTGTGTTCTGTTAGTGAGGAAATTATAGATCCATCGACCGACTTTTCCTGTTATTCCTTAAGCACGCATTTTGTGCGCTATTACGCCATGGTCACACTTGTCGAAGGCTTTTGCAAAGTCTTTATATATTACATCTGCATTCTTTTTGTGTTCTAGTGCATTTAGGACCTTGTCATAGTGATCCAATAGTTGAGACAGACAGGAGCGACCTGTTCTAAACCCATGTTGCCCTGGGTTGTGTAACTGATGGGTTTCTAGATGGGTGGTGATCTTGCTTCTTAGGACCCTTTCAAAGATTTTTATGATATGGAATGTTAGTGCTATTGGTCTGTAGTTCTTTGCTGTTGCTTTACTGCCCCCTTTGTGGAGTGGGGCTATGTCTGTTGTTTTTAGTAACTGTGGGACGACCCCCGTGTCCATGCTCCCTCTCCATAGGATGGAAAAGGCTCGTGATAGGGGCTTCTTGCAGTTCTTGATGAACACGGAGTTCCATGAGTCTGGCCCTGGGGCAGAGTGCATGGGCATGTCATTTATCGCCTGTTCGAAGTCATTTGGCGTCAGGATAACATCGGATAGGCTTGTGTTAATCAAATTTTGTGGCTCTCTCATAAAAAATTAATTTTGATCTTCGACTCTCAGTCTGGTTAGCGGCTTGCTAAAAACTGAGTCATATTGGGACTTGAGTAGCTCACTCATTTCCTTGCTGTCATCTGTGTAGGACCCATCTTGTTTAAGTAGGGGCCCAATACTGGACGTTGTTCTCGACTTTGATTTGGCATAGGAGAAGAAATACTTTGGGTTTCTTTCGATTTCATTTATGACTTTTAGTTCTTCCCGCGATTCCTGACTCCTATAAGATTCCTTTAGCTTAAGTTCGATGCTTGCTGTTTCTCTGACCAGTGTCTCCCTACGCATTTCAGATATATTGACCTCTTTTAGCCGCTCTGTTATTCTTTTCCGTCGCCTGTAAAGGGAGCACCTGTCTCTTTCTATTTTACATCTACTCCTCCTTTTTCTTAGAGGAATAAGCCTTGTGCATACATCAGTTGCCACCAAGTTAATCTGTTCTAGGCATAAGTTGGGGTCTGTGTTGCTTAGTATATCTTCCCAGCTTATATCGGTTAGGACTTGGTTTACTTGGTCCCACTTTGTTTTTGTTATTGAAGTTGAATTTGGTGAATGCTCCCTCGTGACTAGTCTCATTATGTCAGTCTGGGGCATGACACGGAGAGCATATAAATCTCTAGGGGAAGGAAGGCAGAGTAGGGGTCGTCCTCGAAAAGGTTGGATTAAGGGGGTAAAGGAGGTTTTGTGGGCAAGGGGTTTGGACTTCCAGGAAGAATGTGTGAGCATGTTAGATAGGAGTGAATGAAGACAAATGGTATTTGGGACCTGATTAGCTGTTGGAGTGTGAGCAGGGTAATATTTAGTGAAGGGATTCAGGGAAACTGGTTATTTTTATATAGCCGGACTTGAGTCCTTGAAATGGAAGTACAGTGCCTGCACTTTAAAGGAGGGGTTGGGGATATTGGCAGTTTGGAGGGATGTGTTGTGTATCTTTATACGTATGTGCTTCTAAACTGTTGTATTCTGAACACTTCTGCAAAAGCAGTGATGTGTGAGTGAGGTGAAAGTGTTGAATGATAATGAAAGTATTTTCTTTTTGTGGATTTTCTTTCTTTTTGGGTCACCCTGCCTCGGTGGGAGACAGCCGACTTGTTAAAAAAAAAAAAAAAACAGAATCATTGGAATAATTGTATTATGTCAACCCATTCACGACTGCATATTGGAATGGACAGTGATGTCATTTGTTTACTCTTGAATATCGCCAAAGAATTGAACATTTCTGCTACTTTGAGTTCAATTTTCGATGTACTTTTTGTCGTGAAACAAATCAAAATCATATCTATTTCTGTAATATATCTTATATATCTTCCATTCTGTCAAATGAGACAAAAAAAAAAAAAAGAGAATACAACCATAAAAAAAACATACAAAAAGACTGCTAAGGGGCAGCTAATTGCTGAGAAGTGAGCTCCATTATTTATAGTCCGATTTCTTTCATTTGTGGCGTACGTTAAGAAGCATCTTTCCATCATACATTGCCCAAGTTTCAATAAGATAGTCCAACAAACAAATGAGATCCAATTCCCTAGATCAAGAGCAAGAGCCCTTCACCAGCATCAAGGAACCTCCCATGAGGCCCGCTCGCTTGTGGAAATTTCGCTCACATGTGGAAGGAAAAAATCGACTGATCAACTGCTCATATTGGGAAAAACATGCACGTGGAGGTTCCACTGTACAGTATTTTGCTTCATTCTATCAGTACTGTAATTAAAACTCGGAGAAATTATATTCCACAAGAAGCTTAACCTTTTACAAGTACAAAAAAAGTAATTTACAACATTCCTTGAATTCCAGGGATGTTAATATTGGGTTTGGGGTCACTGGAGATATCAACTCTGCTCCCTATACCTCTATATAGCTGCTGGGGCAACCTCACTCCAAGTAATCTTTATGGAATGTAAGTACACTGTCTGTATGTAAGCTGTCATAATGATTTATTTCATGGGAATATGAGAATATAAATCTACATTTTTTTATAATTTTTACTTAAATGAATAGTCTTTTAATACAGGTGCAAAAATGTGGAGCTTCTGCCAGAAACTCGTGTTGATGATAACCGCATGGTAGGTATATTGTGCTGTTGCATTAACTCTGCCATATTCTTATGGTAATTTACCTATGTTGTATATGCTCACATGAGTTTTTTATTGCAGATAGAGTATATTCATGAATGTTAAATTTGTGTTACTGTACGGCATTCTTCAGATACTGGAGTGTACGCACGAGAAGTGGCAGCCATACTCCTTCCCTGGCAATGTACTGGTTGGGATGAGAGTGATGATAATGCTGGTAGCAGGATTATGTATGGATGTATTTGGGCGGCGGAGGTCAGCCGTAGTTTGGATGGGACTTTATTTTGTTGTGTCCTTTGCTCGAACCTTCTCGCCAAATGCTGAATCTGTGGTTTTCTGTGTCACCTTGGAAGGTGCTTCTGCCCAGGCTACAACAATTGCCCTGCTTATGCTAGGTGTGTCTTTTCTTAATTGCCTAAAATATATTTTCTCTTGTCCTGAATGAATAGGAGCTTCCTACAAAGTACAATAATTGACATTGGCAATGTAGTAGATGTTAATTGATAGATTTTTTTTGGTTGTGTACTTATTAATTTGAAAATTTCTTATAAGTTCAGTTTTGGTTTTGGCTGGAGTAGTTTGGGGGTTGTATTTAACTTGCCAAAAACACTGAATAACATTTTTTTTTTTTTCTACCTCCAACAATTTTAATGTTCAAGTTGACAATGTTGCTTTGTACTACTATCTTTTATTAACATTGCTGTTTTAAACAGTGTTCTTTTACTTGGAACAATCATTGTACAGGTTGGCCATCACTAATCCAGCAATCAGTTACCCGATTCCATCAGTAATCCGGCACTAATTTTGGCTAGTATAATTTCAAATTTCATCATTATACTGACTCGGAAATTGTGCAGATGGTTGTGAATCCATAGGAGCAAGCCAGTGGAGGAGAAAGCAGTGATGAAAATGAGCAAGATGTAGCAGAAAGAGACTATTGATAGGTTAATTAAGTGTATTCTAACCTAACCCCTCTGTAATCCAGCAAACTCACTAATCTGGCACACTACAGGTCCCAGTGATGCCGGATTAGTGATGGTCGACTTGTATTTGACAGTGTTGTCTTCCAACAACTTTATTCTTCCCTCCAACTAACCTCTACACCTCTCCCTAACACCTTAGTGTTCACTTCTTTTACAACCCCATCTATAAATAGTCCCATTCTCTCCTACATACTCTAACTCAAGCCTTGCGCTCGTACTCTTATCTAGGTATTGTTTACTTAAGTGCTTCCATGTAAACCCCTGTTCTACACATCCACTACACTTCCTAAATCCTTCTTGTTCCTCTGTAGTTCTACTTTTTTTACCCTTCATTTTAGAGTTTAGTATTCTTTTTAGCTAACTTGCTGGTACTTTCTAATTTTTGCATTTCTTGGTTTTAATTTTTTCATTTGAGCATTTTCCTGAAAATACCTTGGACTGTCCCCACTGCTAGGTTAAGCACATAGTATATTACAGGCAACTATACTAGAAATGTGTGTGTGTGTGTATATCCATCCATTTAAACCATTATTTTGTTATTGCAGCAACAGAGGGCAGTACGCAGCCAGAATGTGTGAGGTCAGTGTGCCTGATGATGTTGGGGCATGCTATTGGAGTTGGAGCTGGGACCCCACTGATTAGAACATTCATTCCTTCTCCAATATATTCTCAGATGGCACGGAGCTTGCCCTCCTTGGTGTTCGTAGTATTTATCATGTAAGATGGCCTAACAAGTTAGTACGTTATATTGTAATACTGTATGTGAATACTATATACAGCTTGTTTGAATAAAGTACATCAGTAGTTTAATAATGCCATCACTTATAGTTTAATGTACCGTAATTATATAAAAATCTCGTACTGTATTAGAATCTTTCCTTTTTGAGTCTCCATTTATATTCCCTTTTGATCATAATGTAATAGTGCTGTAGAGTATTGCAAAATAATCAAATCTCCTTCTAATTCTTAATTTGAAATGTTGAACTTCTCAAGCATTTTATGACTAGAGTAATAGCTTCTGATGAATAACTCACACTTGCTTTTTTTTTTTTTTTTGTTTAAATACATAGCTTGTTTTAGTTACCACTGTCTGGAAAATCTTCCAGCTCCTGCACCCAACATCTTGCTCCTGGGGGATTTCAACTTAAGGCACCTAAAATGGAGGAATATAGCAAATAATATTGTTGCAGTAATAACACCAGGAGGCAGCTCTGATGAAAACTCACACTCACACGAGCTTTTAAATCTCTGCACAAAATTCAATTTAAACCAGCAAATAATAGAGCCTACTAGACTGGAGAATACACTAGACCTCATCTTCACTAACAATGATGATCTGATAAGAAATGTCACCATATCAAAAAAATATACTCAGATCACAACATAATTGAGGTTCAGACATGTATGCGTGGAGCCCCAGACCGACATAATGAGACTAGTCACGAGGGAGCATTCACCAAATTCAACTTCAATAACAAAAACATAAAGTGGGACCAAGTAAACCAAGTCCTAACCGATATAAGCTGGGAAGATATACTAAGCAACACAGACCCCAACTTATGCCTAGAACAGATTAACTTGGTGGCACTCGATGTATGCACAAGGCTTATTCCTCTAAGAAAAAGGAGGAGTAGATGTAAAATAGAAAGAGACGGGCGCTCCCTTTACAGGCGACGGAAAAGAATAACAGAGCGGCTAAAAGAGGTCTATATATCTGAAATGCGTAGGGAGACACTGGTCAGAGAAATAGCAAGCATCGAACTTAAGCTAAAGGAATCTTACAGGAGTCAGGAATCGCGGGAAAAACTAAAAGTCATAAATGAAATCGAAAGAAACCCAAAGTATTTCTTCTCCTATTCCAAATCAAAGTCGAGAACAACGTCCAGTATTGGGCCCCTACTTAAACAAGATGGGTCCTACACAGATGACAGCAAGGAAATGAGTGAGCTACTCAAGTCCCAATATGACTCAGTTTTTAGCAAGCCGCTAACCAGACTGAGAGTTGAAGATCAAAATGAATTTTTTATGAGAGAGCCACAAAATTTGGTTAACACAAGCCTATCCGATGTTATCCTGACGCCAAATGACTTCGAACAGGCGATAAATGACATGCCCATGCACTCTGCCCCAGGGCCAGACTCGTGGAACTCCGTGTTCATCAAGAACTGCAAGAAGCCCCTATCACGAGCCTTTTCCATCCTATGGAGAGGGAGCATGGACACGGGGGTCGTCCCACAGTTACTAAAAACAACAGACATAGCCCCACTCCACAAAGGGGGCAGTAAAGCAACAGCAAAGAACTACAGACCGATAGCACTAACATCCCATATCATAAAAATCTTTGAAAGGGTCCTAAGAAGCAAGATCACCACCCATCTAGAAACCCATCAGTTACACAACCCAGGGCAACATGGGTTTAGAACAGGTCACTCCTGTCTGTCTCAACTAATGGATCACTACGACAAGGTCCTAAATGCATTAGAAGATAAAAAGAATGCAGATGTAATATATACAGACTTTGCAAAAGCCTTCGACAAGTGTGACCATGGCGTAATAGCGCACAAAATGCGTGCTAAAGGAATAACAGGAAAAGTCGGTCGATGGATCTATAATTTCCTCACTAACAGAACACGGAGAGTAGTCGTCAACAGAGTAAAGTCCGAGGCAGCTACGGTGAAAAGCTCTTTTCCACAAGGCACAGTACTCGCTCCCATCTTGTTCCTCATCCTCATATTCGACATAGACAAGGATGTCAGCCACAGCACCGTGTCTTCCTTTGCAGATGACACCCGAATCTGCATGACAGTGTCTTCCATTGCAGACACTGCAAGGCTCCAGGCGGACATCAACCGAATCTTTCAGTGGGCTGCAGAAAACAATATGAAGTTCAACGATGATAAATTTCAATTACTCAGATATGGTAAACACGAGGAAATTAAATCTTCATCAGAGTACAAAACAAATTCTGGCCACGAAATAGAGTGAAAGACCAACGTCAAAGACTTGGGAGTGATCATGTCGGAGGATCTTACCTTCAAGGACCATAACATTGTATCAATCGCACCTGCTAGAAAAATGACAGGATGGATAATGAGAACCTTCAAAACTAGGGAGGCCAAGCCCATGATGACACTCTTCAGGTCACTTGTTCTATCTAGGCTGGAATATTGCTGCACACTAACAGCACCTTTCAAGGCAGGTGAAATTGCTGACCTAGAAAATGTACAGAGAACCTTCATGGCGCGCATAACGGAGATAAAACACCTCAATTACTGGGAGCGCTTGAGGTTCCTAAACCTGTATTCCCTGGAATGCAGGCGGGAGAGATACATGATTATATACACCTGGAAAATCCTAGAGGGACTAGTACTGAACTTGCACACGAAAATCACTCACTACGAAAGCAAAAGACTTGGCAGACGATGCAACATCCCCCCAATGAAAAGCAGGGGTGTCACTAGCACGTTAAGAGACCATACAATAAATGTCAGGGGCCCGAGACTGTTCAACTGCCTCCCAGCATACATAAGGGGGATTACCAACAGACCCGTGGCAGTCTTCAAGCTGGCACTGGACAAGCACCTAAAGTCGGTTCCTGATCAGCCGGGCTGTGGCTCGTACGTTGGTTTGCGTGCAGCCAGCAGCAACAGCCTGGTTGATCAGGCTCTGATCCACCAGGAGGCCTGGTCACAGACCGGGCCGTGGGGGCGTTGACCCCCGGAACTCTCTCCAGGTAAACTCCAGGTAAACCTGCTAACTGCCATTGATGGAAAATTATCTTTGTGAGGCAAACATGATTTGAGTGTATGTATGGTACTACTTAGGTTAATTTGTTTACATTCCTGTTCTGAGATATAGATGCTTGTTGGTGTCTGCTGGCTACAAGTAGGAAGGAATATGTTCAATAGGTATTATTTAACCCTTTGACTGTCGCAAGCCCCTTTCTGAAACTGTCATTCTATGTCGAAAAATTTTTGGAAAAAAACAAAATGAAATGATAGAGAATCTTTTCCCGATGGTAATGACATCAAAAGTTCGAAATTTGGTCGAAAACTCACGGAATTACACTCCCGTGAAGTTAGCGGTCTCGGCAACATATACGCATTGGCGATTTTGCCGATTTTGAGCCCTGTTTTTGGCCAATTCCATTGTTCCAGTTTACCAAACTCACAGCTATTTCTTTAGAACTCCATTTTTTCTGTCAATTGAGTACAAGAAACTGCCCATTTACTGATATGAACTAACCAATAAAGGGGTCAGAAATTGGCTATTTGGCCAATTTCATGCAAATTAAAAAAGATGCCAATTTCAAAATAGGGTCCAGAATAAACAATGTAGATATCCTTTGCACTAAAATAACATATCCTCTGTTCATTAGTCACGTGTCTAGGCCCCTCTTTTATTACTATTGCCTTCTATTTTGATTTTTTATTCATACAAAAAATACAAAATTTACTGTTATGCAGACTACTGTATTATTGTAAAAATGGTATAAATAATATCAGTGCACTAGTGAAAGAATATTAGACACCCCAGTTGATGTGTATTGGATGTGTGGTGTGATTTGCTTACTCTTGAACATTGGTAAAAATCGAACTTTTCCGCTATTTTGAGCTCAATTTCCAGGTCATTTTCATCATGAAACTAATCAAAATCATCTCTATTTCTGTAATATGTGTTCCATTTTATCACGTGAGACCATGAAAACGAGAATACAACGATAAATACTATAAGAAAATACACCTCAATGTCGGTGTTTTAATCCAAAAAAAACGGTCCGAGTTTTTTTTTCATTATGCAGTGCGTGCTGCAGGATTTTTTTTATGTGGTTCACACTGACCATACAGACCCATTCTCTCACATGTGGGCCTACCAGCTTTCTCCTGCTTGATTTGAAGCCGCTAGAATTCTCGAGTACATATACATCTGAAACAGTGGCTCATAAGATATATATATATGACCAAAACAGTCAGAGGGTTAAGTTTTGATGCAAGGCATCCCAGTGAGTGCAAAAATACAAGATAATGGTGTAAATTTTGTGTGCTGTTATTGCCACAATCCATGCTTAGCGTTATACAATGATACACAGCTATAAGAGATAAGTATATGTAAATACTGTACTAAAAATGAACAGTTACATTACTTTTTTTGTGCGTATTACAAATTATAAACATTGTGGAACTATTTAAGGTTTGTCTGTAGATCGGTGATAGTGGATAATGTGTGTAAGAAAAGCCATGGCATATAGTTATCAAATTGAATTGTTATTTACTGGTAGCCTTCTTCATTCAGGTGCAAAAAAAAAAAAACAGCATGCAGTTAATACTGAGAACCACTACGTATTTGAGGAACATTTACTGTTCTTGTGAGGTACCCTGCCATACTGTACAAGGATGGGAAGAACCCTGACTGTGGACACTGGTGAGATGCTCTGCAAAGGCATGGGAAGGTGCAGATCTTTCATGCTTAAATTAAATCAGATACCTATTGTTGAACATAAAGCAATATCAGAGAATGACCTGTCGTTATCAGTTACCTTGCATGATATAACTTGTTCTCAGTGAAGTTTCTCACAGTGGGAGACCAGCATTAGTTCACACCTGTTGAATTGGAAACTTGAAGGGCAGAGGGAATGCATTTGAAATATGGAGGTGAAAGGGCACCCTCTGAAGAATAATTTAAATCAGCCTGGACATCTTACAAGCTAGATTGAGAAAGAAAGTTTACTCATTGAGCTCTGCATGGAAAATTCACAGGCACACCTGGTGCAGACTGAGCAAGATGGATGGGTAATCTCCACACCAGAGATCAGAAACAAGGAGAGATCCTGGCAGAAGAGGAACTTGACCCTACCATGGCAAAATGAACCTGTCCTAATGCCACAAAGTTTTAAAACATGGCTATGAGAGCCCTTGTGTTTCTGAAGTGGGGCCCTAAAAGATGTACCAACATGACTGGGTTAGTAAAAACTAGGGATGCTCTGTGTTCCTATGGCAGAGAACATACTATACAAATGAAATTCTCAATTCTAGCAAACCTTGCTGGGTAGGGAACCCTAGCATTCTCTGGTCAACCCCCTGGGATGGAAAGATGACCTAACAGAAAATGACAGAGGGAGAGAAGCTTCAACTAGTGGAAAAATACTTTATTAGTAAAAACCAGTGCTTACCACTCTCGAGTTGGTGGTAGGAAAAATATGGAGGAAAGCCAAGAGACCAAAAGACCACAAGACCACCACCATCACTCACTGTTGTTGGACCAAGGGGGAAAAATGCCAAATTTCAGTAAAATTGGTAGAAGTTAGAAGGCACAAAATTTCTTTGAGTCACTAGGGCCCTGAGGAATCAAAGTAAACCAGGCTATTGTACTGAACCACATGGCCTGTAGAACTAGTATGAGGTGTTCAACACAGCATGTTACTGGCTGCTTGTTAAGCAGTAACTGAATAATGAAGCTCCACAACAGCTTGTAAACAAAGACAGTGAATATAAATCACATTTTTCTGCAGCACACGCTTGCCCCCATTGCATCTTGTGCATCTATGACTTCAGAAATATTTGATAAGGGATGAAGAGGATGTTTACATCCCCTAATGATCTGCTCAAATGGTAACTAGTGGAGGTCATATAAGAAGCAGTCTTCAGGAGGAAGTTTCTTAACACACGGATGAAAACTGGGGCAAGGAAATCTTTTGCTACATAACACCCATCCTCATCATCAAAGAACTAGATTAAATTTACCCATGGAAGCAGTGCTTCTAAATAAGGCAGGTGATAGTTATCCATCTAGCATCCAAGTTGAAAGGAAGATATATTGCTTCTATCCAGCCTTCAACTGGCAAGACAGACAAACAGAATTTAATGTTTGTGATTGAATTCTTTGTGTAAACAACTAATTACTATTACTACTGAATAAATTGATATGTAAATAGTTCATTACTGCTTTAACTTGGTTAGCTACTAACATTTTGGGCCCCTAGTCCCTGAACCCCATTATATCCTTCTACAACCCTATAGATACTGCATAATAAAAGTAACTGATACCATGAAAATTTGCTATAGGGGTTCTTGGACTAAGTACAAGGGTTGGCTACAGCATGTAGTTGGTCAGATTGGAGCCAGTTCATAGAAAGTGGGAATTGAAAAGGTAAAAAAAAAAAAATGAGTTGGAGACTTAATGAACTGAAAGCATAATGCTTGAAGGTGAGTAGGTGTGATTGTGAGCTGGTAGTTCATAATGCATCATCAGAGCCTAAATGCAAAGCCTAGCATATTATAGAGCACTATTTTGAACAATACAATGTACGATTTTCAGAATGCTGCCAGAAAGTGCACGGTGGTCTGTGTGTCGAGGTCGCATACATGAAGCCACTGTAATTCTCAAGAAGTCTCATCACATGTCTTTTGACCCTACTATGAAGCACAAGCTAACAGCTCTTCATGAAGAGGTTGGTCAAATTAGTCAACCATACTCGAGAAGCTGATTAAAATGATTGCACTATAAGAATTTTAAAAATAATGATGAAAACTAAATATATTTATCTTTCTAAAGTGACAGAGTACAGTATACTACAGTAGTCAGATTTAAAAATCACTGACATGTTTGTGTGATTATTCCCCCGTTCATATTTTTTTTTTTTTTTTTATATTTTGAGAGGCAACCTGCAAATAGATGTGATTATTTGTTTCATTCTGGTGTCTGTATTTGTGGGGTTTGGTACATGACTTCTGAATTGAAAAGATATCATTCAGTTTCATTGAAAATGTGCTCAATAGCTTTCCTCCTCCTCCTCCTCTATGCCTAGGGGTAGAGGCCTCTGTGGGGGGTGCCACTTTCCACAGGGTGCTTGTCTAAGAATGTAGCATCTCTCTTGGCATAAATAGTGGGGGTATTTTCCATTTCTGTTTAAAGCTACTGATATTTATGGCCAAGGACACAATAAATTATGGATGTGGAATGTGAAAAATTGACTGAATTGTTTTACTTGCTTAATATGATTTCTGTAATTGGGAGTAGCAAGTCAGTATTAATAGAAATTTCATTGTTAGAAATGGTATATGGTTTAAAGGTCTGAATAGCCCAGTAGTTCTAGTGCTTCGTAAATTGAAATCAAACAAACATTAATGGCTTCCCAACTCCTGAATTGTTTCTTTTTGGCAGCTTATGAATGATAGGGTGGCTCCGAAAAATTTAAAGTTGGAAATGTCTTTCTCCATAAGATGTTACATGTTGAAATGTAGTTATATATGCAAAGTTAAACAGATCAAGCAGATATCCAAATGGTTTATTTCATAAACCTTTATTTTTCATAGATTTTTAGTTGGGGCTGAATGACTAAAAAAAAAAATCCAGGCTTAAATAACATAAATACGGTATACAGTAATGCATTTTAGGATAACTGCTAAAATTGTGATGCAGTCCTTGATTAGAGGTCATGACTGGTGAGATTAATATTGCCTCCTCATCATAGTGGACCATTCGGCTGACACTAGCATTAATCAACCATTTTTCACCACAAATAGTATATTTTCTGAGTATTATTATCTGTGTGTGTGTATGTGTGTGTGTGTGTGTGTGTGTGTGTGTGTGTGTGTGTGTGTGTGTGTGCGCACATGCATACATTAAGTATATACAGTAGTAATATTGCACGTTTCCTTGTGTAACATTTTTATTTTCCTCAGCACAAACAATCGCTAGCCCACTATAATTGCTCTGGGCATGTAATGCGTGAGAGTTTGCAGCCTTTGTTTAAATGTGGACGGCTCTTCCTTGTGTTTATTGTGTTTCTTCTCTGCGGTTTGGCATTGGGGTGTGCTGCTAGCGCCCGCCAACTTTTTGATCCTACACCCTACAACAGGTAAGGCAAAATATACAAGGCATAATATATGATGCATTGATTGTTCTGATTTTTGCATTATTCAAGTTAAGGAAATAATTTTATCTTTGCTATTGTAACTCTTATTAAATTTCTGAACTTCTGTTAACAAGATAGTGATAACACAAGATTCTTTCAGGGCATTCCTCTAACTTATTCTCTTAATATAATGCTATTTTCTCTTTCAAACTCAAATTTTTATTTTTTTTGCAAAGTTTACAGTGTGTGATTTAAATACATATGCAGTATTGTTAAGCACAAAGAAAGCCACTAACATGCCTGAGCATTTCAGGCACTGAGCATTTCTTGGTACTTATTTCTTACATGTCAGGCATGATATCAACTGGAAGTGTCAAATCAGTATGTGTCCATATGAGGACATAGTGTCTGTGTTTGGGGGGCACTACATTTGCATTGAAAAATTACATATCTGTAAAACTGCTGCAAAACCATCATAAAATGTCAGAATGTTTAAGTTTTTCTCAATTTGGTAGGGTGTGCAAAAGAAGAAAATTAAAGGTGAATACAGGAAAGAGTAAGGTTATGAGGATAACAAAAAGATTAGGTGATGAAAGATTGAATATCAGATTGGAGGGAGAGAGTATGGAGGAGGTGAACGTATTCAGATATTTGGGAGTGGACGTGTCAGCGGATGGGTCTATGAAAGATGAGGTGAATCATAGAATTGATGAGGGAAAAAGAGTGAGTGGTGCACTTAGGAGTCTGTGGAGACAAAGAACTTTGTCCTTGGAGGCAAAGAGGGGAATGTATGAGAGTATAGTTTTACCAACGCTCTTATATGGGTGTGAAGCGTGGGTGATGAATGTTGCAGCGAGGAGAAGGCTGGAGGCAGTGGAGATGTCATGTCTGAGGGCAATGTGTGGTGTGAATATAATGCAGAGAATTCGTAGTTTGGAAGTTAGGAGGAGGTGCGGGATTACCAAAACTGTTGTCCAGAGGGCTGAGGAAGGGTTGCTGAGGTGGTTCGGACATGTAGAGAGAATGGAGCGAAACAGAATGACTTCAAGAGTGTATCAGTCTGTAGTGGAAGGAAGGCGGGGTAGGGGTCGGCCTAGGAAGGGTTGGAGGGAGGGGGTAAAGGAGGTTTTGTGTGCGAGGGGCTTGGACTTCCAGCAGGCATGCGTGAGCGTGTTTGATAGGAGTGAATGGAGACAAATGGTTTTTAATACTTGACGTGCTGTTGGAGTGTGAGCAAAGTAACATTTATGAAGGGATTCAGGGAAACCGGCAGGCCGGACTTGAGTCCTGGAGATGGGAAGTACAGTGCCTGCACTCTGAAGGAGGGGTGTTAATGTTGCAGTTTAAAAACTGTAGTGTAAAGCACCCTTCTGGCAAGACAGTGATGGAGTGAATGATGGTGAAAGTTTTTCTTTTTCGGGCCACCCTGCCTTGGTGGGAATCGGCCGGTGTGATAATAATTAAGAAAAAAAAAAATTAACATCTTGTTGTTAGGGACATAAATGCTAAAGTTAGAGAAACTGTTGTAGAGGGCATGGTAGGTAAGGTTGGAGTGTTGGAGGTAAATAATAATGGGGCCTCCAGTTGAACCATGTAGAGAAAGAGCTTTGGCGATAGGTAACGAGTATTTTAAGAAAAAGGATAAATATGAGATTTAGGGTGTATGATGCCAGTTAGCATAGTCTTTGGAATGTGCATGGTTTTTAGAGAGGTAACAAATATACCAAATCATTACTTAATGGTATTTACAGTTAAGGGTCAAAGGTAGATGGGATACAAGAACATCATTAAGAGAAAAGGGAAAGTGTATATAAATTAAAGGAGGAAATAAGGTAAGATATAAGCAACTAGGAAGAAAGGTGAACCAGTGAGAGTACAGGTGATCTTATGGAGGTCAAAGAGGTATGGGGTTGATTTAAAAATGCTGTGTCAGTGCAGCAGACGTTTTAGGATAAAGGAGGGTGGGTGGCAGGGGGGGGAAGAGGAGCGATTGTTGGAATGACCAGGTAAAATGTGTTAAAGGAGAAAAAAGTTAGCATATGAGAGGTTTTTACATAACAGAGGTGATTTGCAGAGTGTATCACTTCTATTTTTTAACAAGCTGGCTATTTCCCACTGAGGCAGGCTGACCTGATTAAGAAACACTCACCATCATTCATACTATCACTTCTATTATGGATAGTAAAAGAGAGGTTAAAAGAATGGTGAGGGAGTGTAAAAGGAGAGCAAATGAGTGGGTGTGAGTTTATCAACAAATTTTGCTGAGAAGAAGAAAAATGTTTTTGAGTGAGGTCAGTAAGTTTAGAAAGCCTGGAGAACAGATGGATTTAACAGTTATAAACAAAAGAGGGGAGTTATTAGATGGAGAGGTGGAGATACTGAGAAGATAGAGGAAATATTTTGAGGAACTGTTAAGTGTTGATGAAGAGAGACACAAATTTCATACAATGGGCAAGGAAGTAAAACATCTCTTAGGGGTAAGGAAGAGTTAGATGTGAGTGTGAGGGTGGTGCACAAGGCAGTAAGTAGAAAGAAACTGGATAAAGCAACTGGGATAGATAGGATCAAGCACAAATGTTAAAAACAGGTAGGAAATATAGTATTGGAGTCGTTAACGATTTGTTCAATAAATGTATGAATGTACACTAACTGCCCCCTTCAAAGCAGGCGAAATTGCTGCCCTGGAGAGTGTACAAAAGGCTTTCATGGCACACATAAGTATGATAAAGCACCTAAATTACTGGGAACAGTTAAAGTCCCTCGATTTGTATTCCCTGGAACACAGGTGAGAGACATAATAATAGACACTTGGAAAATCCTAGAGGGATTAGTACCAAACTTGCACACGAAAATCACTCCCTATGAAAGCAAAAGACTCTGCAAGAGATGCAACATTCCCTCAATGAAAAGCAGCGATGCCATGAGTACACTTGAGAGACAACACAGTAAGTGTCAGGGGCCCAAGACTGTTCAACTGCCTCCCAGCATACATAAGGGGGATTACTAATACACCCCTGGCTGTCTTCAAGAAGGCACTGGACAGGCACCTAAAGTCAGTACCTGACCAGCTGGGCTGTAGTTTGTTTGTCAGTTTATGTGCGGCCAGCAGTAACAGCCTGGTTGATCAAACCCTGATCCACCACAAGGCCTGGTCTCAGACCAAGCTGCAGGGGCATTGACCCTGGAAACCCTCTCCAGGTATATTCCAGGTAAAGGGGAGAAGGTATATCAGAATTAACAGCGAACATGCATAGTTACTTGTAGTATAAGGAAAAAAGAGGATAAGACAGCAAGAATTATAGGTAAATAAGCCTTTTAAGTATACTTAAAAGGTAAAATGTATGGTAGAGTTATTGGAAAAAATTAAGAGTAAGTTAGACAGGAGTGCAGATGAACAGTGTTGTTTTAGGAAGGATAGCAGATGTGTAGACCAAATGTTTGCAATAAAGCATATAAGTGAACAATACCTAGATAAGGAATTTTTTGCTGTATTTATGAATTTAGAAGAGGCATATGATAGGATCGATAGGGGAGCTATGTGGCAGATGTTGCAAGTGTATGGAAAAGGTGGTAGGTTACTTCAAGCAGTTAAGAGTTTTTATGTGAATAGCCAGGTGCAGGTTAGGGTATGTAGGAGAGAGGGAAATTATTTTCCAGTAAAACTATACCTTAGACTGGGATGTATGATGCCACCTTGGTTATTTAACATCTTTATAGATAAGGTTGTAAGAGAAGTGAATGCAAGGGTGTTGGGGAGGTATGTTAAAGGAAATTTAAAGCAAACATAGAAGAGCAGGGTGATGAGAGTAACAAAAAAAAAAAAAAAAAAGTAGGTAATAATAGATTGGATATCAAATTAGCAGGGAGTATGGAGGAAGTAAATGTGTTCAGATATTTGGGAGCGGTTTTGTCAGCAGACAGGCCTAAAGTTCCTTGCAACTTTTAACAACTTGCTACCTATTTCATACAACTGCATCACTTATCAGTTGTATTTATTACTTAAATATAATTTTTTTTTTCAACAAGTCAACTATAGTATATTTTTTATCTGCAGTTTTGAAGATCGACAAGTGGCATTTGGAGCAATTGAGTTCATATCGTTGTTGCTGTTAGGATTGGCAGTTACACGCCTTCACGTTAAGTGGGTTTTAGTGTCGCTTATGTCGGCTCTTTCTGTAGCTCTGCTTCTCACTCCGGTACTTAAACGAGGTTAGTCCATGCTAATAAAACATCACGTAAGAAAAAAGAATATATTTGGCAGACAAAATTTTGCTCTTTGAGCCTAATAATCTTGAAAATTGGCTTACTGTTCCGGTGAGTCACTAACTTAAAACTCCCAGTTACAAATATCCACACTTTCAAAGTCTATAATAAATATTAAAACAATAATTTACTATTTTTGAAAGCATCCTTTGTATTATTGCTTTTTACAGGAATACTTAAGCTATAGACAACACTACCATAAGTTAACACACTAGGAACAAGGCTTGTTTATTGAGGATTCCCTGTACTGTATATGAGCATACTGTACTGTAAAAATAATTAGAGTAAAGCAAAGTGTGAAAGGTAGAGAGCAAGTAATGATGTCTGGTATGACAGTTGGTGTTGCTGTGTGAATCTTTTGTGTGACGTTAGATCTTTGAATGGCTGCTGCTTCCAAACATCTTAATCTAGGAGCATAGAAAACCTAATTACAGTAATTCTTTGATTTTATGACTTCTAACCTTACTCACGTTAGGGAATTTTATCAACTGCCATACAGGATAGGAGACCCATTGTGGAAGATGGCTCCTACCATATTACATTCATTCTCTCCTTCCTTCCATTCCCTTGCTCATTCCTATCCCCTTGCTCATTCTTCCCCTTTTCTCACTCTTTCTCTTTCCTCCCCCCTTCCTCTATTTCTCTTCCCCCTCATTCCTTTCCCTCTTTCATCTCCCTCCCATCTCCTTTTCTTCCCCCTCTATCACCTGTTCCCTTCACACTGCCAAGTAGTCTACTATGAATATATGCTCATAGATGTTCTATAGACTTATGAGTTTCATTATAGCAATAAATCTGCTGCATAGATTCTCTTCCTTACATTTGTTTTTATGCACAGTCTTTAGTACTCAGTTTGAGTATGTGCAGATGTGACATACACCACAGTATGGCGATGTATAATAGATGAGAAACCATATAAATTACTTGGTCTTTGCTTCTTTTGTGTAAAACTGATAATCAAACTAATCTTTACAGCCTTGGTTGTAACTTGTGGAGGTTATGTCTTCTTCTCCTGCCTTGGCCATGCCTGTGTGGTCTTTGCCAGTGTATGGATGAGTGTTGGAGTTATACGTCTGACACCGACACACTCTAGAGGATTCGTTCTTGGCACAACATTTTCCATGGCTACACTTGGTCATGCACTTGTGTATCTGGATATTATGTCAGTGTTTGTAAGTATGTGGCATATTTTTATATGTTTTATGATTATTATTTAATAAGTGATTCCATAAATGCCAATAAAGTACTATTGAGTTCAGTTTCTCAGCTAAAGGTCACAGGGTGAGGCTAGGTCAATGATTTGCTTTGTGCTGGAATAGTATTCATGGGTATATGAAGTCTTGATATACCACAAGCAGGTAGTGCCTCACCCATAGAGAGACTTTCTCATATGATATCCAAGGGAGTCTCTTAGATCCCTCTCATATACAGTAATTTTTTTCCTTGCAATTTGAAAGAAAAGCTCTGTTTCTTTACTTTCATGTGCTGTACATTGAATGTGTGCTGCTGTGTGTAACCATTATCATTCAGTTCCCCCCCCCCAAAAAAAAAATGGAGGAATATGAAGAATTTCACATTTTTTACGTTGGGTGAGCTGCAGGACTCAAAACTGAACACTGCTTATTTTTTTAGAAGGGAGGGGAAGGATGACAAAGCATTTTTATTTTTTGTGGGGATGGGGGGGGGGGAGAAAACCAGTTGGTATATGTGGGATCTGAATGTTACATAGCCAAAAATACAGAGGCAATGCTTGCTGTGGCCACACTCAGTGGGATTCATGTATATGAATATATGTATCTAGGTAGAAGGTTGGTAGACAGCAACCGCCCAGGGAGGTACTACCGTCCTGCCAAGTGAGTGTAAAACAGAAGCCTGTAATTGTTTTACATGATGGTAGGATTGTTGGTGTCCTTTTTTCTGTCTCATAAACATGCAAGATTTCAGGTACGTGTTGCTACTTCTTCTTATACATAGGTCACACTACACATACATGTACAAGCATATATATACTTACATACCCCTCTGGGTTTTCTTCTATTTTCTTTCTAGTTCTTGTTCTTGTTTATTTCCTCTTATCTCCATGGGGAAGTGGAACAGAATTCTTCCTCCGTAAGCCAAGCGTGTCGTAAGAGGCGACTAAAATGCCGGGAGCAAGGGGCTAGTAACCCCTTCTCCTGTATATATTACTAAATGTAAAAGGAGAAACTTTCGTTTTTCCTTTTGGGCCACCCTGCCTCGGTGGGATATGGCCGGTGTGTTGAAAAAAAGAAGAAAGAATTCTTCCTCCGTAAGCTATGCGTGTTGTAAGAGGTGACTAAAATGCCAGGAGCAAGGGGCTAGTAACCCCTTCTCCTGTATAAATTACTAAATTTAAAAAGAGAAACTTTTGTTTTCCTTTTTGGGCCGGTTTGTTGAAAAAAAAAAAATATATACTGTATGTGTAGTAAAGAAAAGGTTTTTAGTCTTATAAATATTTTATTTTCAGCACTTCTTATACCTTAGGTAAAAGGACACATGTGCAACTAATGTGACATTTTATTATGGCAACTTTTCACTCTCCAAAAGCTTTGTCAAGCCATTAACAACTTGACAAAGCTCCTGGAGAGCAAAATGTTGCCACAATAAAGTGTCATGTTAGTTGCACACATGTCCTTTAACCTAAGATATTTTCAGTAATTCTACTTTTATTTTCTTTGTCTTATATATTGTAGGCTTCATACGGTATGTACCTAGATGCATATGCAGAGCTCGGTATATGGGCTATTGTAACATTTGTGGCTGGCTTGCTGACTCTTCTACTACCAAGGACACCCTCAAGCTTACCTGATACCCTTTCACATATCATGCAAAAGCCACCTCAGTGAGTATATAAGTCTTTGGAATATTTCACATGTCCATGTACATGTACCTAAATTGATTATTGGTATATTTATATCTATCATACTCTCAGCTTGGGGATGGGATGATACTCAATTTTTTGCCAATATTGATATTCTATTTTAGGTCAATACTTGTATCAAAATTAACCCATACTACTAAGAACATAACATAAGAATAGAGGAACACTGCAGAAGGCCTATTGGCCCATATATGGCAGGTCCTTATCAAAACCACCCATACCCAAAACTACCCAAGAATTTTCTCCCATACCCACAACACCAATCAAATCCAGCCCCTCCCACTCATATATTTGTCCAGTCTCTCTTTAAAGCCACCCAAGGTCCTAGCCTCAATCACCCTACTCGGAAGACCATTCCACGCATCCACAACTGTCCAAAAACCTGTACTTACCTATGTCCTTTCTAAATCTAAATTTATCCAACTTAAATACATTATTTCTGGTCCTTACCTGGTTTGACACCCTCAGTACTTTATTAATATCACCTTTGTTTATGCCCATCATGACTACACTTCGATGATATCTTCCCTCCATTCTACATCTCTCCAGAGAGTGGAGATTCAAGGCTCTAAGTCTATCTTCATATGGGAGATTCTGTATACAGTAAATCATTTTAGTCATTCTCTGTATGTTCTCCAGTGAGTCTATATCCATCCTGTTGTAAGGAGACCAAAACTGAATGGCATAATCCAAAAGAGGGTTCACTAGTGATGTATAGAGCTGTAAGATAACTTTTGGACTTCTGTTACTTACACTTCTGAAAATAAATCCCAGTAATCTGTTAGCCTTATTGTGCACACTTAGGCACTGCTGTCTTGGCTTTAGATTTCTGCTCTACTTCACCTAGTTTATAACTTCAAGGGTTATTTTCATTACCAAGGACAAGTATTTTACACTTGTCCCCATTGAACTTCATCTGCTATTTTTCAGACCAAGACATTAATTTGCCTAAATCCTCCTGGAGTTCATTGGTATCCTCCTCAGAATGAATCATACGGCCTATTTTTGTATCAGCAAATTTGCTCATGTCACTTGTAATTCCTTCATCAAGGCCATTATTGTAAATTATGAACAACAGAGGACCTAAAACTGATTATTACTTTGTTGACACTCCACACACTGATGTTTGTTTCACTAACATGTTCTTATTATCCCGTCTGGTGCTGCCTACACCTCTACCTCTGCTACTATACTACTTCATCTCGTTCCACTACTCCCAGCCCTGCCTGCGTCCCCCCACTCTTGTAAATATATACCGACTCCCTTCCCTTTACGCTTGTGTGTGACTAGTTAATGGTCCAAGCCAGACCGAAACTTCACAAGTTTGTCTCCTATGTGTAGGTTTTGTGTACAGTCCTACTTTGTTTTACCCCTGACTCTTTCAACAATTTTCTCACTGTGCATTTTACTTGATATACTCAATAGTTTTATTCCCATATAAGTCTTAATCTTGCCTCCTTTTCCTATGCCAATCCTTAGGTACCTTTCCTTCATGAGCAAAAACACCAACCACTCCAAACTATATCCCCACCTGCTTTTAACATCTCAGTCTTCATCCCATCTACCCCAGCTGTTACACCACCTTTGATTTTATCTACTGCCTCATTAATTCTCCCCCCTCCCTCCCCATGCATTACTGGTTTTCCATACCAGATGTTATTCATCCTTGCCCAAAATCTAAAATTGCCTCACTTTAATCGGCAACATTTTTTGGTTCTTCAAAATATGCTCTCTAACTTTCCAGTACCCCCACCTCCCCATCTAACATCTTTTTTTGTTTTTAACTGCCTTGTCTATTTGGTTCCCATGTTTTCTCAAGTTGGGGAAGGGGGTGAAGGAGGTTATGAGTGCTAGAGGTTTGGACATCCTACAGGCTTGCGAGAGTGCATTAGATAAAAGTGAGTCAAGGCAAATTATTTTTTGACTTTGTGTTGTTAGTGTGAGCAAGGTAACAATTAGGAAGGCATTCAGGGAAAGCTGGTTAACAGGACTTAGTCCTGGAAATGGGAAGTACAGTGCCTGCACTCTGAAGGAGGGGCAGGAATTTTGCAGGTTGGTAGGCATTTGAACTGTGATGTCAGTATGTTTTGGTGAGATTTTTTTTTTTTTTTTTTTTTTTTGGGGGGGGGGGGGTGTCACCCTACCTCAGCAAGAGAGGAATGGTGTGTTGAAAGAAAAAGGTTTTCTTAATCTTAGCAAAATATGCAGATAGGCTCTCTTATTATTTTCCCCTTGATGATATCTTTGAGGGCATAGAAGCTAATAAAGGCTGTATCACTGTGTATATCAGGATTAAGAAAACAGCCACAGTATTCTGGTTGGAACAACTTGCAGCAATCATAGATTGGAGATAATTGTGTAGATGATGTTTGGGTCTAGATGAGACTAAAATTTCCAAAGTTTAATTTCCAGTTTGTGGGTTAGTTGCAAATCGTATTTTTACAATAAGTGGGCTACAAATAATGTTGTACAATATGTATGTATATTTATAGTTTTATAAAACCTTTTCATCCTCGTGGGGAGTGCCTCACATCGTGGAGCTACTAACCATACCCCCGGCCGGGATTAAACCCGCGGTCATAGTCTCAAAACTCCAGCCCGTAGCGTTAGCCACTAGACCAGCTAGCCACAATAAGATTCATCCAACTAGGTATATTTCTACACCATAGGAAGGTTAGCACAGGCACCACTGTGACCACAAATGCAAGTTTTTACAGACGAATCTCCAGCTAGCATGGCCGTGACGAACTCTAGCTCAAGTCCCTCAAGACTCTATGACCGCGGGTTCAATCCCGGCCGGGGGTATGGTTTGTTTGCAATCGTGTCATTACGATTTCTTGAGTCGTGGAGCTACTACAGTACTTGTATCATTGTTGCAAAAATAATTTAATGATACTTTATTTGTGCAGTTTAGAGGATAATGTGAATTTCATTCCAGACAGGAGAAATTTGTAGCTGAAGATGACTATCAAAACACCCACCTGTAAACATCACAAAAGGAATTTCAAGGTAATAAACTGTGGAAGATTAACAGAAGCCTGTGTCGAATCTCCAGGCAGGAGGGGACAGTAGAGTAAATCTTCCCATCCCCTATCCCTCTCCACCTAGCAGCAAATGGATAGCTGGGAATAAGTTGATTATTGAGAGTCAAATCCTAGGAGAAAATTAAAGGATCCAAATGAAAATCAGCAACACTGCTTATCGTAAGTTTTCGTGAGCTGATGACTGCATACATATACAGTTAATCCTAAAAAAAGTCATTGTCTTGTCCCCTTCATTATTGTTAACAGAGCATTGATAAAAATGTAACATGACACTTGCAATGTAGTATAATCTTCATGAAAAAAATAAGTTATGTCTGAAGGTCACAAGACAAAATATACAAACACTTGCATTTATGAAATATAGTAATATAAAAAATTCATCTGAAATATAGTTAAGTATATTTTGTGACAACAGCATGTATGGGTTAGCAATACAGTAGAACCCCCTGTATCCACGGATTCAGTTTCTGTGATTTTTAGCTATCCACAGTTTACCATGGCTCGAAATAACCCTTAATTTTGCTTAATAATGACCTCAGAGCACAAAAGTACTTCAGAGCCTAAGAGAAGCTGTGAAGTGCTTTCCATCAGTGAAAAAGTGCAAATTCTCAACTCATTGTGCCTAATTTATCAGTTAAATCTTGTCATAGGTATGTATGTAAAGGAAAAATGATTTATATATAGGATTCGCTACTATCAATGGTGTCAGGTATCCACAGATGCCAGGGGACTACTGTATTTAAATTTTAAGGGAAACCTTATTATATAACTTGTTTGAACATGTACTTGTATGTAAATGAAAAATGGTATGGTGATGCCAACAAGATATGGAAAAAGACACTTATTTACAGTTCAGAACATTTATTAGTGGAAACATTTCACCACTTGTGGCAAAACGTTTCCTGAACTGTACATAAGTGTCTTTTTCCACACACATGTATATAAATGCATTTAACTGCAGTTATAGATAATGCATTTGAAGCTGCCGTACTTAAAATTAATTTTATGATTTCTTATTGGCAGGTGGAATGTATATAACAGAGTATAGTGCAGTATAAAAATTAAATTTGTTAATATGGTAGGTAAATTTGGTATATATTAGGTGTACAGTACTATGTATTTTTGTATAAGAGTTAAAGAATATATTTTTCTGGAGTGGGTGGAGTGAAAAAAGGTTAACATTAAGCTTTCAGAACACAGCCCTGTCAAGTCCTGTAGCTAGGTTGTCAGCTCACATACTGAGTGCCTGTTTTTCGATCCCGGCACGGATGGAAACGTTTGGTAACTTTCCATATACCTGCTCTCCTGTTCACCTAGCAGTAAGTAGGTACCTGGGTAGTAAGTCAGCTGTTGTGGGTCACATCCTGGGGGGTGGTAGTATACCATAGATAGGACTGAGCTTTAAAATGAGCTATGGTGGGATAATGGCTCTTGGCTTGAAAAAATTGTGTATATATAAAAAAAAAAAAAAAAAAAAAAAGTCTCCTGCATTTAGCAGGAGTATAGTGCATTAGTAGAGAACCTCCTACATAAGTTTTAATTCCATCAGTTGCCAAAATAATTCAACTTTTGTTTCATTAAAAAAAGAAGGGGAGGAAGGGGATGGGGGCATACAAGGGGTATAAATGTGAGCAAAGAGTGCAGGATATTAACTGCCTATGAAAAAGATAAAAAAAATTAGACCCTATCAGCTGGTAGAATATAAGGCCATAACTTTATGCTGAGAGGTAATGAGCTATGAGAAGTGTACAGGTCAGCCATCACTAATCCGGCATCACTGGGGCCTGTAGTGTGCCGGATTAGTGAGTTTGCTGGATTACAGAGTGATTAGGTTCTATAGAATACACTTAATTAACCTATCAATAAAGACTTTCTGCTACATCTTTCTCATTTTCATCACTGCTTTCTCCTCTACTGGCTTGTTGCTGTGTATTTACAACCATCTGTGCAATTTCTGAGTCAGTATGATGATGAAATTTGAAATTATGCTAGCTGAAATTAGTACTGGATTACTGATGGAACCGGATAACTGATTGCCAGATTAGTGATGGCCGACCTGTACTAGGAAAAAAAGTTCTTTGAACAAAGTGGTAAAATACTGAAATGGATTACAAGCGAAGACAATGCTACAACCCCTGAACACTTTTAAATATATCTTGATAGGTTGTACTGAAGATGGGAAATTATAAGCTTAACTCTTTTCTTTTAATTATAAATAGGAAAGTTAGTAGATGGGGAGATGGAGGTATTGGGAAGATGGCAGGAATATTCTGAGGTACTTTTAAATGTTGATGAAGAAAGGGAGGCAGTAATTTCAAGCACTGGCCATGGATGTATAACATCTTTTAGGAGTGAAGAGCAGGATGCGAGTGTGGGGGAGGTGCCTGAGGCATTACGTAGAATGAAAGGGGGATAAAGCAGCTGGAACTGACGAGATCATGACAGAATGTTAGAAGCGGGGGAGATATAGTGTTGGACTTGAGTCCTGGAAATGGGAAATACAATGCCTGCACTTTAAAGGAGTTTGGGATATTGGCAGTTTGGAGGGACATCTAAACTGTCATATCTGAGCACCTCTGCATAGACTGATTATGTATGACCAATGGTGAAAGTGTTGAATAATGATGAAAGTTTTTTTCTTTTTGGATTTTTCTTTCTTTTTGGGTCACCCTGCCTCAGTGGGAAATGGCCAATATGTTAAAAAAATAAATGTATGAAAGAGGGGAAGGTACCTAGGGATTGGCAGTGTGTGTGCATAGTTCCTTTATATAAAAGGACGGGGGACAAACGATATTGTAAATATTATAGGTGAATAAGTTTAATGAGTGTATGGTAGAGTTATTGTTGAAAGAATTAGACATAAGACAGAGCAGGACTGCAGATGAACAAGGAGGCTTTAGTATGGGTAGGGGATGTGTAGATCGTTTTTACATTGAAGCATGTATGTAAACAGTTTTTAGATGAAGCTAGGGAAGTTTTCATTGCATATATTTATTTAGAAAAGGCATATGATAGGGTGGATAGGGGAGCAAATGTGGCAGATGTTGGAAGTATGTGAAATAGGTAGTAGGTTACTAAATGCTGTAAACAGTTTTTATGAGGATAGTGAGGCTCAGGTTAGGGTGTGTAGGAGAGATGGAGATTACTTCCTAGTAAAAGTAGGTCTTAGATAGGGATGTGTAATGTCACCATGGTTGTTTAACATATTGATAGATGTGGTTGTAAAAGAAGTAAATGCTTGGGTGTTTGGGAGAGGGGTGGGATTAAATTATGGGAAATCAAATACAGAATGGGAGTTGACAGTTACTTTTTGCTCATACTGTGCTTTTGGAAGATTCTAAACAAAAGTTGGAAAGGTTAGTGGACAAGTTTGGGAGGGTATGTAAAGTTAGAACGTTGAGAGTGAACATAGATAAGAGTAAGGTGATGAGGGTATCAAATGATTTAGATAAAGAAAAATTGGATATCACATTGGAGGGAGAGATATGGAAGAAATGGATGTATTCAGATATTTGGGAGCTGATTTGTCAGCAGATGGGTTTACGAAGGATGAGGTTAACCATAGGATTGATGAAGTAAAAAAGGTGAGTGGTGCTTTGAGGTATCTGTGGAGACAAAAAAGATATCCATGGAGGCAAAGAAGGGAATGTACAAAAGTATAGTGGTACCAAAACTCTTACATGGGTTGTAAATGCTGCAGCGAGGAGGCGGCTGGAGGCAGTGGAGATGTCTTGTGTGGTGTAAATATTATGTATAAAATTCGTAGTGTGGAAATTAGGAGTGGAGTTACTAAAAGTATTAGTCAAGAGGGCTGAAGAGGGATTGTTGAGGTTGTTTGGTCATTTAGAGAGGATGGAACGAAGTAGTGACTTGGAGAGCATATAAATCTGTAGGGGAAGGAAGGCAGGGTAGGGGTCGTCCTAGGAAATGTTGGAGGAAGTAAAGGAGGTTTTTTTTTTTTTTTTTTTTTTTTTTTTTTTTTTTTTTTTTTTTTTTTTTATTTACACAGGGTTTGACAGTTTAAGGTTCCCTAGCTTTATTGACAGCTATTTACAGGTTAAGGATTCCTAACTTTATTGGCAAGCTAAGAGCTGTTACCTACATCAGCTCATTTGAAAGCATTTTTATTGTTATGAGACATACAAGTAGGAAACAGGATGAAGTTGGAGCCATCTGTGGGCCAGTATTTTCATTTGATCAACTGACTTTATCTCGTTGACATCATTATGCTGTATGAATGTGTTCCATACTCGAGTCATCCTGGGTATGTATGATCTCAGATGGAGTGATGTTCTGGAGAAGGGTACAGCCAGAGTGAAGTTGCTGCTTTCTGCCCGTCTTGTGGCATAAAAGCTTGTTTCACGCTGTCCTCGAAGTGGATCCAAGTGTGGTATTTTGACAATATTGGCCTTGTACATAACAGTAAGGCCACCCACATCCCTCCTATGTTGAAGGCTCTGCTGAAATGACAGATCTATCCAGGATGGGTCCAGGCGAGAGATGAGACGTCTTGCTCTGTTCTCTACTCTGTCAAGCAGTCGCAGATGAGAGGGGGGGCAGGCAAACCAAGAAAGTGGAGCATACTCAAGGTGCGAGCGTACTTGTGCCTCGTACAGGATCTTGCAACCCCTACTGTCAAGCAGATGGGAGATACGGCGAAGTGCTGTAAGCTTCCTGGCTGCCTTGTTTGCAAGATTTACAACATGGTTCTTCATGGTTAGTTTGGAGTCAAATTTCACCCCAAGGATATCAACTTCTTCTCCAGGTGCCAACATCCTCCCATTCATCCTTACTACTGCACCAGCATTACCATCATGGTACCTAGAGACAATCATCATTTGCGTTTTCTCAGGTGCAAATGTTACTTGTGGGTGAGGGGCTTGGTCTTCCAGCAAGCATGCATGAGTGTGTTAGATAGGAGTAAATAGAGACAAATGGTTTTTGGGGACCTGATGAGCTGTTGGAGTGTGAGCAGGGTAATATTTTATGAAGGGTTTCAAGGAAACTGGTTAGTTGGACTTGAGTCCTGGAGGTAGGAAGTACAGTGCCTACACTTCAAAACTAGGGTTTGGCATACTGGGTGTTTGGAGGGACATCTAAACTCTTGTATCTGAGTGCCTCTGCAAAGAGTGATTATGTATGAGTGATGGTGAAAGTGTTGAATGATGAAAGTATTTTCTTTCTTTTTGGGTCACCCTGCCTCAGTGGAAAATGACCGACGTGTTAAAAAAAAAAACTTGCTTTACGTCATTTTAGCTTGCGTCATTTTGGCTTGTGTCAAATTTGCCTTTATGCCAGTTTTCTAGAGTAGATTTCAGTTCAGTGAATGTCATTACGTCCAACTTTTCGTCACTCGGCAACGTCACCTAAGTCATAAAAGGACATGAAATAAATTTTTCCGTAAAAATATATTTAAAATAAAACATACAAATTAACAATAAAAGATAAGATTAAAAAATTTTTAAATACAATAAAAATACAATAAAAATATAATGTATACACGTACAGTAAAATATCTACATTGAAAAATTGTAAACCAATGTCCGTGGCTGCGTTGCTGCTGGTTCTCATTTAAAACGAGGGTAATGCCATATGCATTTTAGCTCATGCTGCAATCATGTGCTTGTTTTGCCTTCTGCTGTTATTTTTTTGTGATTATTCCTTTACTGTGTCTGTTTGCCATGGGTCCTAAGACTGATAGTGCTAGTGATTCCAATCATAATGTGGTTAAGATAAGTTAAATATGATTAAAAGCGTGTTGTTTATGCTAATTGCAATGTGTTTTTCGTCATACTTCAGGCATTTTTAAGGGCAAATCACAAGGTAAATAACATAATTTTTTTGTGTTTTTAGTGTTCTTTAAGTTTTACCGATAGTTATATTCTTTTGTCAGTTATTTACTCTAGTTTTATGGTATTTGTCATCATTCTAAGGCATTACGTCCGGTTTACATCAGCGGGGTTACATCACGGCTCTTGGAACCAATTAATGACGTAGGGAAGGGTATAACTGTATGTGTGTTTGGAGTGACATCTAAACAGTCATATCTGGGCATCTCTGCAAAGACAGTGATTATGTGTGAATGATGGTGAGTGTTTTTCTTTTTTGGGTGTCCCTGCTGATATGTTGGAAAAAAATGTATATAGTATATGTGTGTGTGTGTATAAGTATATACCTGTGTATATATATGTATATATATATTATATATATATATATATATATCTTCTTTCAACATACCAGCCGTATCCCACCGAGGTGGGGTGGCCCAAAAAGAAAAACGAAAGTTTCTCTTAAATTTAGTAATTTATACGAGAGAAGGGGTTACTAACCCCTTGCTCCCGGCATTTTAGTCGCCTCTTACAACACGCATGGCTTACGGAGGAAGAATTCTGTTCCACTTCCCCATGGAGATAAGAGGAAATAAACAAGAACAAGAACGAGAAAGAAAATAGAAGAATACCTAGAGGGGTGTGTATATATATGCTTGTACATGTATGTGTAGTGTGACCTAAGTGCAAGTAGAAGTAACAAGACATACCTGAAATCTTGCATGTTTATGAGACAGACAAAAGACACCAGCAATCCTACCATCATGTAAAACAATTACAGGTTTTCATTGTACACTCGCTTGGCAGGACAGTAGTACCTCCCTGGGCACCGGTTGCTGTTTACCAACCTACTACCTAGGATATATATATATATATATATATATATATATATACACATGTATATTTTTTTTTCTTGTTCTTGTTTATTTCCTCTTATCTCCATGGGGAAGTGGAACAGAATTCTTCCTCCGTAAGCCATGCGTGTTGTAAGAAGAGACTAAAATGCCTGGAGCAAGGGGCTAGTAACCCCTTCTCCCGTATAAATTACTAAATTTAAAAGAGAAACTTTCGTTTTTCTTTTTGGGCCACCCTGCCTTGGTGGGATACGGCCGGTGTGTTGAAAGAAGAAAGAAAGAAAAATATTATATATATACACAGTAGGGTCCCGCTTTATGGGGTTTTGCCTTACGGCGTTCTGCTAAAATGGTGATTTCAAATTATGACCAAAACTTTCTATACAGCTCCCTGTCTGTCTAATATGGCTCATGCCACCCGGTTTGTTTACATTCTCAGTGAGCACCACTTCTCTCCATTGTGTTTGCAAACTTTCCAAACATGTACTGTATTTTATACAGTATACTCTGATAATTATACTTGTATGTACCTGTACCTAAGTAAACTTACACACTGTGCTGGCATGCAGGTACACATTAAAATCACTAAGAGTGTCTTATTAGTCTTGAATATGCCATATTAATAATGATGATAATACAATAATAATCATTCTCAGGCACATTAAATGTCGTATAAAACATTAATACAGTGGACCCCCGGGTTAACTATATTTTTTCACTCCAGAAGTATGTTCAGGTGCCAGTACTGACCGAATTTGTTCCCATAAGAAATATTGTGAAGTAGATTAGTCCATTTCAGACCCCCAAACATACACGTACAAACGCACTTACATAAATACACTTACACAATTGGTCGCATTCGGAGGTAATCGTCATGCGGGGGTCCACTGTATAGACATTTTGCTTAATCCATCTATATTTTTTTTTAAATTATACAGTGGTACTTCAGGATGCGAACTTAATTCATTCCAGAAGGCTGTCAGAGTGCCAATACCGAACGTATTTGTTCCCATAAGGAATAATGTAAATTAGATTAATCCATTTCAGACCCCCCAAAAATACACTTACAAAAGCACTTGCATAAATACACATAATTGTTCGAGTTTTGAGCTGTTCATATCCCAAGGTACCACTGTATAATAAACATGCTACGTAACATATAAACATGATAAATATACCCACAGTAGAATAAATTAACATAAATATGAGATTTTTTCTAGTTGACTTGCCGGGGTGAACTACAACATATGCATTCAGCTGGTTTGTTTACATAACTCGTGTCTGTCCTCTCTTTTGTACTCTTTCTCTCTCTCATTTATTCGTTTAATCTAGTTTACTCACCTCTCACCCTACAAATATTTTAAGGTTAGTAATGAGTATACTGTATATGCATTTTATCGTTTTAGGGCGCTTTAAATGCCTAGTATATGTGTGGGTAGGGTGGCCAGATGGGGTTATGATGCCTACCACATTATTCGATACTTGCCTACCCTATTATTCACCTTGTACCCTATATTAAGACCATTAAGACTACAAATATTTTAAGATATGTAATGAGTGTACACTATATGCATTTTATCGCTCTAGGGCTCTTTAAATGTTGAAGTATATTATGTGTGGGTGGGGTGGGGTGGCCTGGCTGGCTACCATACCTACCACACTTACTTCTTACAATAAACACTACTCACTTCTTACCCTACATTAAGACTACACAAATATTTTGAGGTAAGTAATGAGTGTACTGTGTGTGTACTTTACTTTTTATTGTTTTTTAATGCCTTGTTCTATTGCTAACGTAATATTTGTTAGTGTAAACTTGTGACATTCGTAAGTGGAAACAAATGGCATTCTGCTTGCCAGCAGTAGCCTGGAACCTAACCTGCCTTATAAGTGGGGCCCTACTGTGTGTGTGTGTGTGTGTGTGTGTGTGTGTGTGTGGGGGCGTGTGGATGGATGGATGGATGGATGAGTGGGTGGGTGGGTGTATAGCTAGATATATATATAGATGCCATAAACGAAGGGAGAAGTAATGAGAAGAATTCATGCTGAGAATTGTAAACAAAGCGGAATGTGTAAAGGGGAGTAACTGGGCCAAACGCAGATTCATACACGTTTTCTCTGGTGCTGAAACAGAGAAAACACAAATGTTTTCCGTCTGCCTGGCTACGACACCTCATATTTTTGAAATTTATTGTACTGTGGGTGTATGTATAATGTTTATATGCTATGTAATGTGTTTCTTATAGAATTTTGAAGAAAATATCATAGATGGATTAATAAAAGTGTCTATATTAACATAAAATAAGACATTTAATGTGCCCAAGAGTTATTATTATTACGTATTAGTATTGCTATGGCATTAAGACTAGAGGGAGACTCTTAGTGATTTTAATGTGTACCAGCATGCCAGCACAGTATGTAAGTTTATTTAGGTACAGGTACACATAAGTATAATTATTAGAGTACATATAAAATATGCAATAACTCTAAAACCCTTGAAATTTTGGAAAGTTTCCAGAAATAATGGAGAGATGCTCACGGAGAATGTAAACAAATTGGGTGGGACACTGTGACCATATTAGAAAGACGGGGAGCCATATAGCGAGTTTTGGTCATAATTTGAAATGTCTGTATTAGCAGAACACCGTAAAGTGAAACATCATAAAGCTGGGCCCTGCTGTATATAATTTATTTACACACGCAAAGATGTATTATTATAATCAAGGGGGAAGCACTAAACCCGGAGGATTATACAGCGCCTGGGGGCGGGATGTGGAAGGCATTCAGGCTTAATTCTAGCCCTTGTGGCTTAGCGCTTCTTTTTGATTATAATAATAATAATCAGGCTTAATTCGGGGAACTGGAGCACAAATCCAATTCCCTAAATCAAGAGCCCCTCACCAACATCAAGGAACCTTCCTTGAGGGGACGCAAAGATGTAATGCACTTATCCATCATGAAACTTTTATACTACAGTTTTTATAACTACAATATAGCATTTTCAAATTAGACTATATTTTAAAAGTATGCTTTCATAGCTTTTATATCAGATTTGAAAAGTAATATATGTTTTAATTTATGTTTATGCATATTAATAAAATATAATTTTTACTAAAAAAGACTTTTACTTCTGTGTAAGTATGGTATATGTATGAATTTGCAAATATATATACAGTAGATCACCTTTCACATCTCCACCTACTATGTTTCAGTCTGCAATACATTTTTGTATCTATTTCCACCTTTTGTGGCAGCTCTACTTGTTTCCACCCTGTGCTCTTATATGGCCAGCCTTTGCAGTGGCATAGGCAGGCCAGTTTCCCTCCCACGTTCCTCAGGCTTCATTTCATGGTAAACCTAGCTTTGTTTGCATCCTGGCCTCCCAAACACAGCACTGCCAGTTGCCTCTTGGACACGCACTATACAGTTTCTTGTGTTATTGCTGCATTTCCCATATTTTTATCGGTACGTGATGTCTGGTCATTAATCACAGCATCAGAGAAGCAATTTAGTGTACGGAAAGGTGCCAGGTAGTTTAAGTGTGACACTATGCCTCTAGTAAAAAAAATAGAGGTAATAGGCTGAAAGGTGGTGCATGTGTGGCTGATGCAGCCAAGGCCTATGGGGTGAAGGAGTCAACAATTCATTTGATTCAAGACAATGAGCAGAAAAGAGCTTGTGTGATGAATATCCCAAATTGATAGGTTGAAAAAGGGAAATATGCGAGTACAGCTAAATAAAACTGAAAAAATTCTGAATGACTAGTTTCAGAAAGAAAAAAATAACTTGCACTACTTAATTTCTTTGTGATCTGTGAAAAAACCGTATCTTGCTATAAGTGTGAGAGCAGCAGAGAAAAACCTGCAAATGGGTGTACCTTTAGCCACAAATGGTTAATAGGTTTGGAGTGAATAATAAGCTTCATAAGGTAAATTTCAGTGATGAGAGTGCACAGCATACTTGGAGAGAGTTCTGGGGGCCAACGCCCGTGGCCTGGTCCGAGACCAGGCAGAGAATTTTCCTGCCAAGATGCTGGAAATGGTTTCTCAGGTTAACTGTGCACCTGAGCAATTAATGCTGACGAGGCTGGATTGTTCTGGAAGCAGATACCTTCTAGAACTTTCATTAGCAAGTAAGAAAAAAGTGCTCTTGGCTTTAAGCAGCAAAGAACCATTTCAGTTTGCTGCTGTGTGCTGATATAGCAGGTGACTTTCAAGTGCAGACCTATGTTTGTTTGTTTGTTGCTCAAAGAATCCCTGTGCTTTAAAACAGACAAAACCACTTTGCCAGTTATTTTCCAGTCAAACCAATCAGCATGGATGACAGAAGAATTTTGTTGACTGGCTCAAGCATCACTTTAGTCCTGAACTCTTGGTTTATCTGCGCAGCAAGAACCTCGCATTCAAGATTCTCCTGACTCCCCAGCCATCCACTGCAGCCCACAAACCCCAGCCATGAACTTCCACCCCAGCCACCTTATCTGAGGCCCGGTAGGGCCACACCAAGCCACTTAAGTAACAACCAGAATTTAAGGTAAGTGTATTCACATTGCTTGACTTTTTAAGGTTATGCTAGGTTACATGATGCATCATACTATAACATCTTTACTGTGCCCATAATATCTGTGCCTCTTAAAATCACTGTACAGTACTTATTTTAGGTGAGCTATGTTTTTACAAGAAAACTGTTTGGCTGCTTTGGAGATAGTATAGACTGTAACCTATTTTTTCCTTAACTTTACTCCATTTATTATGCTTTCACATTTAGCTCTGTTTTTCTGGAACATATCTTGTGTGAAGTGTAGCAATTATATATTACAGTAAACTTTTATTTAACATGGATTTGTTTTCAGTAATTATGACACATTTCAAAAAATGTATCCAAGTGTGCAAAATTTTGATATGTGATGGCAATGTTCAAATTACTGGGTGTTCAGAGGGTGCCGTAGTGCAGCAGCTATATTCCCTCCTCACTTGGGCCTTGTGGGAAGGAGTATTTTAAGTGTCACATCTAGACACCCCCCCTCCCCTCCCATATTCCACTGACCACCTGCAACACTTCTAGTTGCTTTCTGAGAATGTCTTGTGCCCCACCAACTTGTTTACCCAGCAATTTGATATCACCTCATTGTCTCTTGGATATTAAACCATGGCACCCAAGACATTGATGTTGGAGGTTCTAAGAAGTACAAGTATGAATTGATGCTGACAGTTTTTAAATTTTGATGTACTTCGATGTGGTTGACATCTGATGTAAACTACACTGGAGTTTGGTGCAAATTAGCCATTCATGCTACAGTACTGGAAGCAATTATAGAGTAATTAAGTTGAAGTTCCTGTGTGGATTGAGAAAACCCAGAAAGCTCCCATTAAGTGGTCAGTAACAAGGAACAAAACCCAGTCCTTGTGAAATTGTGCAAAAGCAAGGAGGATAGTAAACTTAATACTGGTTTGAAAGTTTTAAGAGGCAGATCAAACTGCATAACACAGCAGTGATGCATTGCAGAATACTTGATAACCATCAACAGCCATAAACTATTGACAACTCTGGGTCAACATCAACTAAGAATCACAGCCATTAATCTCAAGCCAGCAGGCCATAAACTCACTCTCCCCTCCCTACACTCAGATCTTTAAGTGCTACAAGCGAATGCCACCAGATTATGAGGAAGGTTCTAAATTTAGGATGGTATAGCATTTTTAGTGGCAGAGGATAGAGGGGCTTGGAACATTAATTTTCAATTGTGGGATTCTATAATGTAATTAGCCCTTGTGGCTTAGCGCTTCTTTTTGATTATAATAATAATGTAATTCTATTTTAAAAAGATTTCAGCACTGTAACCCATGTTAAACAAGGGTCTACTGTATTTACATGTTATTAAATATTTGGATATTCTGGTATTCATAAACATTCAGACCATGCATATAATTTTACAATAGTCAAATTTGCTCATCTTTTCAACTTCAGGAGTTTTTGCTTACACTTAAGAGTTTTAGCATGTCACTGAAAGTGTTGAATATGGAGGTTGTTTAGTGAATGCTAACACAGGCTGATAGCACTTTACTGTGCATCTGTTCTCTTATTACATCACTGTTAATTTTTGTATATGATACACAGGTGAACCTTGTGCAAGTGTGGGTTGGTTCCAAAATAGGGCCACTTTAAAAGGTGTCATAGATCTGAATGCTGAAGTTTACAAGTGGATGTCGTTGTAAGAGAAATGTGATGCTCAAGAGGACTCCATGTGATACACACTGTATATCATTCAGATGAAAAACTTTTATAATGCTGAAAACAGGAGCTCCTCAGCCCATTAACATGGTTCTAAAACTTCTCTGAGGCATTCTAGTGTTCCCAGTCATGTTAAAGACTGCAGCCACCACCAACAGGAACAGACTCCACCCCCTACAGCAGCAACTAAGGCACAACTGTAAGATACTACAGATTCCCACCAATAACAGGAGCTGAGACTTTACCACTGCTATTACAGCTTTGTAATTACAGCCAACAGTCTTCAACTTCCATCAACGACAGGAGCCAAGATATCTGCAACCAAATGTGGTGAGTAAATCAAACCTGCAGCTCCCAGTAGCTATGATGGTAGCAGACTTTATAGAAGCTTAATTGTAAACAGAGCCAATTAACATGACTCATTAGTATTGGAATTTTGCTTACCATTTCCCTAATAACTGCAAGCAAATGTGCACTTCTGTACTTGTGACGTGCTGTACCAATGACCGTAAATGAGAGCCTTTAATTGAGCTATGTGTAGAAAGAGGTTTAGTAATAAGTAATACATATTTTATGAAGAGGATAAATAAATATACAAGATATGATATAGCACGTAATGAAAGTAGTTTGCTAGATTATGTATTGGTGGATAAAAGGTTGATGGGTAGGCTCCAGGATGTACACGTTTATAGAGGGGCAACCGACATGTTGGATCATTATTTAGTTGTAGCTACAGTTAGAGTAAGAGGTTGATGGGAAAAGAGGAAAATGGCAACAAGTAAGAGGGAGGTGAGTGTGTATAAACTAAGGGAGGAGGAAGTTCAGGTGAGATATAAGCAACTATTGGCAGAAAGGTGGACTGGTGCAAGTATGAGCAGTGGGGGGGGGGGGGGGAGGGTTGAAAAGGGATGGAATAGTTTTAAAATGCAGTATTAGAATGTGGGGCAGAAGTTTGTAGTTATAGGAGGGTGGGTGCAGGAGGAAAGAGTGATTGGTGGAATGATGAAGTAAAGGGTGTGATAAAAGAGAAAGTTAGCTTATGAGAGGTTTTTACAAAGTGTTATGAGAAGAGTAGAGTATATAGAGAGTAAAAGAAAAGTGAAGAGAGTGGTGAGAGTGCAAAAGGAGAGCAGATGATAGTGGGAGAGGCACTGTCAAGAAATTTTAATGAAAATAAGAAAAAATTTTGGAGTGAGTTAAATAAGTTAAGAAAGCCTAGGGAACAAATGGATTTGTCAGTTAAAAACAGAGAAGGGGAGTTAGTAGATGGGGAGATGGAGGTTTTGGGTAGATGGCGAGAATATTTTGAGGAACTTTTAAGTTACCGAAGAAAGGGAGGCGGTAATTTCATGCACTGGCCAGGGAGGTATACCATCTTTTAGGAGTGAAGAACAGGATGTGAGTGTGGGGGAGGTGCGCGAGGCATTACGTAGAATGAAAGGGGGGCAAAGCAGCTGGAACTTATGGGATCATGACAGAAATGTTAAAAGCAGGGGGGGATATAGTGTTGATAGAAATAGGGAAGCAATGTGGCAGATGTTGCAAGTATATGGAATAGGTGGTAAGTTACTAAATGCTGTAGAGAGTTTTTATGAGGATAGTGAGGCTCAGGTTAAGGTGTTTAGAAGAGAGGGAGACTACTTCCTGGTAAAAGTAGGTCTTAGACAGGGATGTGTAATGTCACCATGGTTGTGTAATATATTTATAGATGGGGTTGTAAAAGAAGTAAATGCTAGGGTGTTCGGGAGAGGGGTAAGATTAAATTATGGGGAATCAAATACAAAATGGGAATTGACACAGTTGCTTTTTGCTGATGATACTGTGCTTATGGGAGATTCTAAAGGAAAAATTGCAAAGGTTAGTGGTCAAGTTTGGGAGTGTGTGTGAAGGTAGAAAGTTGAAAGTGAACATAGAAAAGAGTAAGGCGATGAGGCTATCAAATGACGTGTCGGCGGATGGATTTATGAAGGATGAGGTTAATCATAGAATTGATGAGGGGGGAAAAAAAGGGTGACTGGTGCATTGAGGTTTTTTTTTTTTTTTTTTAACAAGTTGGCAGTCTCCCACTGAGGTAGGGCGAGCCAAAAAAGAAAGAAAATCCCCAAAAAGAAAATGCTTTTATCATCATTCAACACTTTCACCACACTCACACATAATCAATGTTTTTGCAGAGGTGCTCAGAATACAATAGTTTAGAAGCATATACGTATAAAGATACACAACATATCCCTCCAAACTGCCAATATCCCAAACCCCTCCTTTAAAGTGCAGGCATTGTACTTCCCATTTCCAGGACTCAAGTCCGACTGTATGAGGTATATGTGGAGACAAAAAACATTATCTCTGGAGGCAAAGAAGGGAAAGTGCAGTAATACAACACTCTTATATAGGTGTGAAGCTTGGGTTGTGAATGCAGCCACAAGGAGGCGGTGGAGATGTCCTGTCTAAGGGCAATGTGTGGTGTAAATATTATGCAGAAAATTCAGAGTGTGGAGTTAATAAAAGTATTAGTCAGAGGGCTAAAGAGGGGTTGTTGAGGTGGTTTGGTCATTTAGAGAGAATGGATGAAAGTAGAATGACATGGAGAGCATTTAAATCTGTTGGGTAAGGAAGGCAGGGTAGGGGTCGTCCTCAAAAAGGTTGGAAGGGAGGTTTTGTGGGCGAGGGGCTTGGACTTCCAGCAGGCATGCGTGAGCATGTTTGATAGTGAATGGAGACGAATGGTATTTGGGACCTGACGATCTGTTGGAGTGTGAGCAGGGTAATATTTAGTGAAGGGATTCAGGAAACCGGTTATTTTTTATATAGCCGGACTCGAGTCCTGGAAATGTGAAGTACAATGCCTGCACTCTAAAGGAGGGGTTCGGGATATTGACAGTTTGGAGGGATATGTTGTGTATCTTTATACGTATATGCTTCTAAGCTGTTGTGTTCTGAGCACCTCTGCAAAAACAGTGATTGGGTGCGAGTGAGGTGAAAGAGCTGAATGATGATTAAAGCATTTTCTTTTTGGGTCAGTGCTTGTTAAATTGAGATGTGGCTGTTGGTGACTGATCTGGCACTTAATGGTAATGATCCAGTTTCTTAAATTCCACATTTGTTCCAGTAATATTTGATATTACTGATAGACTGATTAGTCTTGGGCCACAGATGTTAACACTGTTCTCATAGAGGGCCTATGGTTCTCTTGCTTAAGTACAAAATTAAAATACACATTGTATAGATTTGACATTGTTACTAAGGGCATTTCAAATTAAGGTTCTGAATATAATCACAGACAAAAATTAGCATACGTTTATTTAGCTTTATTGTCTCTCTCAAACGTTGGGCTGGACACCCGTAATTCACTGCAACACTGTTCATGCCTGACAATGCTTTCATACTTATTCTTGGGTAAACATGGGTAAAGAAACATGTACCTCTAATTATACAATGAGAAGACATGTTCTTCATGAAGAGAGCTTCTTGGAAATGTATGGTATTGTCTTATTAGGTCATTATTTATTGTCCTAATTTTTTGAAGAAAATTATAAATACAAAGATTTATTTTAAATTCTTTACCCAATGAAAGAAACACATTTATAGCAATTAAATATTTTAAATTTTGTATATGGTTAAAATGCTGCAACTCATTCACATCAAATCTAAATGTTTATGATTTTTCTTGAGTTAAGGGTCAAACTTATGAGATCCTGCAATCTTTCATATCGCAAAAAAAAATTTATTATCTAACAGGTAGCCTGTTACAAGTGTATCATGTACTCTCTAAGGACATTCAATGTCTTGCATTTATGAAACAAGTACTGTAGTTTGAATATTCTCACCTCGGGAGACTGTGGCCCAAGTGAGAGACTTACAGTATGTGATCATTCATTCTGAGACTAAATATAATGTCAATAAAGCTGCTTTTCTTAAAAAAAAAAAAAATTAGGAATTGCTATATTGACACCTAAGTCTCAAAATATATTTTGATATCACTTCACTTTCAATATTACAACTCGGCATGCCGTTCTTGGTAATTTTGATCTGGGCTTAATTTATACTGGGTAACTTCCTTAGTCATGAATATGAAAATGGCAATTATGGAAGTACTGTACTGCATTCACTAGCTATATTCTCCAAGCACTTCAAGCCTTACTACTACAATTTTTACCATGTGAAAGGCAAGAGGACTTGAAGTAATTTGTGCTGGAAATTCACTGTGATAGGACGTCAAGATATAACAATGGATGGGGTCTTTAGGCTTAAGCTTAATTTCTCTAACTGCAAAATAAAAAAAAAAAAAAAATTGCCTATTTGAAATCAAATCTAAAGTGCAGCTTACTAGCAGTATTAGAACGAGTCAAGCCTGAATACTGACAAGAATAATTTACAACAGATTGAAATAAACACCAAATTAAAATGTCAATAAATGCACACAATACATACTCCTAACCTATTAAACAATAAAATTCATCAAAATATAATCTTTAAAAGTACAATACATAAAATATGCCAAAAATCATAACTGTCTAATAACTAAGGAAGACATTAACACTAAAGTTAAAATATAAGTGATAAAGATTCTTGTACTAGCTTTCATTATGAAGGTAGAGCTATTTCTTTTACAAAAAAAGCACCAGTCTAGGGAAGTGCTCTAATTAGGGACATTTTCCACCTTCAATATACTACATATTAAAAAATTATTAAAAACCTCACATTAGGTGTATTTTACTGAAAAAGTTTACATACAAAATTAATATAGTACACGAGTGGTGTTAAGAAACATGGCCATAAGATAAGCACTTCCCTATAACATCCTTTTCGTTTTATAACAACTAAACCATAACTTTCATTATGATTCCAAATCTCTTGCATACTTTGGGAGTGACTGTTACTGCAATAAGTAAGTAAACTGACAAACTTTTTTTCCAGTTAATGCCAAAGACTAGGGAGCTACTTTATCATATTACCAGCTTACATCATCATCCCTATGCTAATCTTTTGGAGTTTACTTTGCGATGACAGTAGGCCAAAATATAAAACACTGATAGTTACGAGTTGATGGAAAAAATAGATATTGTGTCAATTTCATTTGCTGATGGCTCATAAAAAAAAAAAAAATACATAAAATGACAGTCACCAACTGAGCAATACACAATCGTACCAAAGCTATAAAGTATCTGTATACAACCAGCACTGAGACCAACTTCTAAACTGTCCAAATAAAATCTTATTCCATTTTAGCTCCAGCACTCCAAGGAGCTATCCAATTCAGCTCATTTTTTTCTGGATTGCCAGAGTTGCATCACAGTTGTGTGGGATGACAGATATCACATGATGTCATCCTAATATAAATTCACTGTGAAATACTGTACATTTTTTTTGCCACTTATTAGACTTCCACTAAAAGTGCTAAAGAGCACTTGTTAGACACAACCCAGAGGTATGTTTCCTCCCCAATAAAACACAGGATGTTGGAGCCTCAAGCACACTTGACACACACAAGTTATGTCACTAGTTTCTTACAGAGTTGTTGCTCGTTCCAATAATTCAGCAATAAATTTCTGAAAATAGAATAGAATGATCAGTACAAGATACATGGCATTATATATGACAAAGTATGAACACTAACATGTCTATTATATGGAAATTATTTATCAATTTCCCTAAAAATCTGCTTTATTTGTAAAACAATAAATGGTAATATGTATTGGCCAAAAGTCACTGTCCTTGTAAGTTGGTAAAGATGTGTTGGTTAGCACCAGACCTTTTGCACTAGAAGGCTTTGAAAAGATTGAAGTTTCCTAAATATGAGCTCTGTACCCTTCAAGGTAGAAGTGCTTGTTATTGGCTCTTCAAGGAACTGGGCTTACCCTTGCCTTAGATTGAATTTTCTTGCCTCCCATTCCCTAGGTGCTGTATGATCTCCCTTTCCTAATGGAGATGGTGAGATCTTTCCCTCCAGTGATACTTGGAGGCAGATTATTATTATAATAAAAAAGAAGCGCTAAGCCACAAGGGCTATACAGCGCTACTTGGAGGCAGAAAACTGAAGTTTATTTCAAGGTTACCCAAAGATGATTTTGGGGTCATTACCCCTGGGGCCCAGTCCTAGACAAGGACTCCACGTTACTGACCTAACTGACTAATGCTGGTGTTGGTTGCAGGCAGTCCAACATATGCACCACAGCTCAGCTGATCAGGAATTAACTTAGAACTGGTAATTCCATTTGTGAATGAAGGGAGGTTTGGAGTTTTGGTCCCTTTACAGTTACAGAGTTATCTTATAGTCCACTTACTGTACCCCTGCTTTTAACTGGGTTTATTTTGTACTGTGTATCTAGTGATTTTGGTGTGCAGATTTAGAATCAATCCCTCCAGAATTTTCCAAGTAAAAATTATGACATGTCCTCACCTACATTCTGAGTACAGTTTGAAGGACTTCAAGTATTCCCAGTAATTTTAGTGCTTGACTAACATTATATGGGCAGTGAAAGTTCTCTACATTCTCCAGATCTGCTTGACCCATCTGGGTTTAGCATTCCCCTATGAATATTATAAAAGGTACCAAGACACTAGTGCATCAAGGAAAAAACAAGCTTGTACAGTGATGATACAGTGAGTACCAATAGAGATACAACCTCTGTTCACAATGCTAATTTCAGTTTTGTCTTTGGTCCCAAATTTGAAACAAATGTACAGAACTTAGGTCACATAACCTCTCTGGAGGACACGAAAGTGACTCGCCAGCGTACTAAAGTGATATGAATTATGCTAGGGAATGCTGACGTGATTGTTTTAGTCACTGTCCCATGATTATTATCAAGGGGGAAGCGCTAAACCCGGAGGATTATACAGCGCCTGGGGGGGGATGTGGAAGGCATTCAGGCTTAATTAGGGGAACTGGAGCACAGATCCAATTCCCTAAATCAAGAGCCCCTCACCAACATCAAGGAACCTTCCTTAAGGGGACTGTCCCATGAAACTTACTGAAACGTCACGTTTGACCATTACATTACAGTACTAATGGTACTCGCCTCCACTTTATCCTTGGATTGTTTGCAGTCCGCCAAGGAGTCCCATAAATACTTCTTACGTTTTAATTCTCCCTCAACATCAAGTAGTTCATCAAGGTCCAGCTCCTTCTCCTCATTTTTACCTTCCTGGAAATATTTTGCAAAATCAGAAATTTTTCCTATTAGTTGTGCTATTTGTAAGTCTTTCAAATACGTATCTTAAGATTTGAGACAAAATGTGTGTTGACTGACCCATACGGGTTTTCTTACTATAATCATTGAGAAGTACTAAACTAAGTGCCTAAGGTAGAAGACAGGTTTGATCAGAGGAATGGTTATGTAACTCCAAATCCTTGGATCAAGAACCCTAAATCCAGCCTTCAAAAAAAAACAAAAACTCCCATTTCTTAAAATAACACCACATATACTCTGACAAAGGTTAAGAAACTGAAGTGAAAATAGATACTTTTTGCATATTATCAGACTTGCATATGTTAACCTTACCTAATATTAAATGAGAGCTATATTATTATTATTATAATCAAGGGGGAAGCGCTAAACCCGTAGGATTATACAGCGCATGTGGGGGGATGGAAGGTATTCAGGTTCAATTCAGGGAACCGGAGCACAGATCCAATTCCCTAGATCAAGAGCCCCTCACCTACGTCAAGGAACCTCCCTTGAGGGGAAATGAGAGCTATAAATATAGCTTTTTTCACATTTGTATAAAGTAATTGCTCAAATAATCTACCATGACAACTGCTAATGTGGGGAGAAAAAAATTTTGGCCTCAGAAACACTGGATTTTGAGAATTTTAAATTTCCATTATTGCTCAAAATCACAAAACGTGTAATCTTCAACTACTAATTAAGATTTATTATTATAATCAAGGGGGAAGCGCTAAACCCGGAGGATTATACAGCGCCTTGTGGAAGGCATTCAGGCTTAATTCGGGGAACTGGAGCACAGATCCAATTCCCTAAATCAAGAGCCCCTCACCAACATCAAGGAACCTTCCTTGAGGGGTACTAATTAAGAATATGGAGTGAAAATTATTAAATAAAGAATTTTAGCATAGTGTTTTTTTTGTTTACTTACGTAAATAAGTTTATTCAGGTATACACAGATACAGTTACATAGATTATCATACATAGCAGCATATGTGTAGAGAACCTGGGATAACCCAAAAAAGTCACACACAGTAACTTATTTCCACTGGGGTCCTTTTACCTTATTATTATAATAAAAAGGTTATATCAGTGAAACATAAGTGAACAGTATTTAGATAAGGCTAAAGAGGTCTTTGTGGCATTTATAGATTTGGAAAAGGCGTATGACAGGGTGGATAGGGGGCCAATGTGGCAGATGTTGCAGATGTTGCAGGTGTATGGTGTAGGAGGTAGGTTACTGAAAGCAGTGACAAGTTTTTACGAGAAAGTGAGGCTCAAGTTAGAGTACATAGGAAAGAGGGAAATTATTTCCCAGTAAAAGTAGGCCTTAGACAAGGATGTGTGATGTCACCGTGGTTGTTTAATATATTTATAGATGGGGTTGTAAGAGAAGTAAATGCGAGGGTCTTGACAAGAGGCGTGGAGTTAAAAGATAAAGAATCACACAAAGTGGGAGTTGTCACAGTTGCTCTTTGCTGATGACACTGTGCTCTTGGGAGATTCTGAAGAGAAGTTGCAGAGATTGGTGGATGAATTTGGTAGGGTGTGCAAAAGAAAATTAAAAGTGAATACAGGAAAGAGTAAGGTTATGAGGATAAAAATATTAGGTGATGAAAGATTGGATATCAGATTGGAGGGAGAGAGTATGGAGGTGAATGTATTCAGATATTTGGGAGTGGATGTGTCAGCGGATGGGTCTATGAAGGATGAGGTGAATCATAGAATTGATGAGGGGAAAAGGGTGAGTGGTGCACTTAGGAGTCTGTGGAGACAAAGAACTTTGTCCTTGGAGGCAAAGAGGGGAATGTACGAGAGTATAGTTTTACCAACGCTCTTATATGGGCGTGAAGCATGGGTGATGAATGTTGCAGCAAGGAGAAGGCTGGAGGCAGTGGAGATGTCATGTCTGAGGGCAATGTGTGGTGTGAATATAATGCAGAGAATTCGTAGTTTGGAAGTTAGGAGGAGGTGCGGGATTACCAAAACTGTTGTCCAGAGGGCTGAGGAAGGGTTGTTGAGGTGGTTCGGACATGTAGAGAGAATGGAGCGAAACAGAATGACTTCAAGAGTGTATCAGTCTGTAGTGGAAGGAAGGCGGGGTAGGGGTCGGCCTAGGAAAGGTTGGAGGGAGGGGGTAAAGGAGGTTTTGTGTGCGAGGGGCTTGGACTTCCAGCAGGCATGCGTGAGCGTGTTTGATAGGAGTGAATGGAGACGAATGGTTTTTAATACTTGACGTGCTGTTGGAGTGTGAGCAAAGTAACATTTATGAAGGGGTTCAGGGAAACCGGCAGACCGGACTTGAGTCCTGGAGATGGGAAGTACAGTGCCTGCACTCTGAAGGAGGGGTGTTAATGTTGCAGTTTAAAAACTGTAGTGTAGAGCACCCTTCTGGCAAGACAGTGATGGGGTGAATGATGGTGAAAGTTTTTCTTTTTCGGGCCACCCTGCCTTGGTGGGAATCGGCCAGTGTGATAATAAATAAAATAAATCTTATTATTATTCTATAATGAAGATAACATCTTATTATCATACTAAAAAGACTACTACACGAGGGTCATTAAGACTATCTACAATACGAGGGTCATTACTAAGAATAAGTAATAACTTTCAATGAAACTTCAAAAAGAGGGATTTTTCACATTAGTAGTAAATGATATATGTACCATATTAGCTACAAATTTTGAGAAAAGGTTTTTGCCTTGCAAACCCTAACAGTGCTGTATGACCCTTGTCGGTTTAGTGCTTTCTTTGATTATTATAATCAAAAAGAATTTCTTTGATAATAATGATACAAACCTTAACCTATAGGCTAAGGATTTTCCATAATTTTTCAAGCTTTCCATATTGTTTTAAATCACATGTGCTCACTAACATACTGATTAAGTAAATGATTAAAATTGTTCAATACAAATCTTTTCAGCATATTCTAAGGTTTTTTGTAATTATAACCTAAACTTCAATTATATTAGTATAATATTCATGTATTCATGGGGCAAAGCTAAACCTGAACAGGTGGTACAGCATTTAGGGTAATAGAAGGCATTTGGAATTTCAATCAAGTAATTAGAAAACAGATCCAATACCTTCGATCAAGAGCCCCTCGCTAGCATCCATGAACCTCTCTTCGAGGTATTTAACCTTCAATGAAAGCTTTTATATAGGCTTTTTTTTAAATTTGTAAGAAGTAAATGATAAAAACAATAATAAATCTACCATGTAAATTGCCAATTTTGAGATAAAAAAAAAAAAAAGAAAAGTAAGCTACAGGCATAGGAATTTCAAGATTCTTGTTTTTTAAGTTTTCAATATTGCCTGAAATCACATCACCTGTACTTAATGACATGCTGATTGTCCTAAGACAATGGACTGAAAATAGAGATAATTTTAATATTCTTCTTTCAACAAACCATCTGTATCCCACAGAGCCAGGATGACCCAAAAAGGAAAAGTTTCCCTTTTTAAATTTAGTAATGTATACAGGAGAAGGGGTTACTAGCCCCTTGCTCCCGGCATTTTAGTCATCCCTTGAGACACGCATGGCTTACAGAGGAAGAATACTGTTCCACCTATCCGTGGAGATAAAAGAAAATAAACAAGAACAAGAACTAGTAAGAAAATAGAAGAAAACCCAGAGGGGTGTGTATATGCTCATACATGCATGTGTAGTGTGACCTAAGTAAGAAATAGTAGCAAGACATACCTGAAATCTTGCATGGTCATGAGACAGAGAAAAGACACCAGCAATCTTATTGTGTAAAACAATGAGAGGGTTTTGTTTTACACTCACTTAGGAAGGTAGTACCTCCCTGGGCAGTTGCTGTCTACCTAGTTTTAACATACATGTATTATAAAAGAATTTTTTATCTACACTAACCTAACCTTCAATGAAAGCTGTAGAGTTTCTTTTAATATTTGTAGAAAGTAATTATCAAATAGATTCACATGTTATGCGTCAATTTTGGGCTATACATTTAGGATTTTCCAGAAATCTTTCAAGCTTTTAGCATTACACTTAAAAATCACACCACAAGTACTCACTGACTTACAGAGTAGGAAATTGCTGTGAAAATTATGTACCGATAATTTAGGCATCTTACATGACTTTTTAATCTATCTTAACCCTTAAACGGTCCAAACAGATCGACGTTCAAATTCGTAGTGCTACAAAAGTAGATCTTCAAAATGGTATACAATACCGACATGTTGGTAGTTAAGACACATAGGCAACTTTATTTCGAAACGTTTCGCCTACACAGTAGGCTTCTTCAGTCGAATACAGAAAGTAGGCAGGAACAGTAGAGATGTGAAGACGATGTAATCAGTCCATCACCCTTGAAGTCGTAGAATTTGAGGTTGTCAGTCCCTCAGCCTGGAGAAGTTCAGTTCCATAGTCAGGAACTATCAGATAGTTCCTGACTATGGAACTGAGGGACTGACAACCTCAAATTCTACGACTTCAAGGGTGATGGACTGATTACATCGTCTTCACATCTCTACTGTTCCTGCCTACTTTCTATATTCGACTGAAGAAGCCTACTGTGTAAGCGAAACGTTTCGAAATTAAGTTGCCTATGTGTCTTACCTACCAAAAGTAGATTACTTTTTTTTACATATTTTCAAATATAACAAAAAAAAAAAAATGTAGATAAGTTTTTTTTACACATTTTCAAATGTAAAACAAAAAAGAAGATTACATTTTTTTGCATACTTTCAGATGTTGAAAAAACGTATATACAGTGGACCCCCGGTTAACGATATTTTTTCACTCCAGTAGTATGTTCAGGTGCCAGTACTGACCGAATTTATTCCCATAAGAAATATTGCGAAGTAGATTAGTCCATTTCAGACCCCCAAACATACACGTACAAACGCACTTACATAAATACACTTACATAATTGGTCGCATTCAGAGGTAATCGTTATGAGGGGGTCCACTGTATATGTTTGGACCATTTAAGGGTTAACTACCTTTGATGGGTTTTGAGAGTGTTCTACTTTCAAGGTCCAGCTCTGGGACAGATTTATCTGGTATTTGTCTGATCAATCATGGCTGCTGGTGGCCCATTGGTCCACACATACATTACAGCCTGGTTGATCTGTCACTTGGAGGAGGAAATTGCCTAGTATCCTCTTAAAGACTTCTACACTTGTTTCAACAGTTTTTCTGATATCTTATGGTAAGATGTTAAAAAGTCTGGGACCATGTATGTTGATGAAGTTTTCTCTTAATGTGCTCGCTGCACCCCTGCCTTTCTTGGGGTTTATTCTACATGTTCTCCCATATCTCTCACTCCAGTTTGTGCAGATCTGGGACCATCCCCACCAGTACTTTCCATGTATATACTACGTTATCAAGTATCTCCTCCACTCCACTGAGTACATATTTAGAACTTTGAGGAGTTTCCAGTAATTTAAATGTTTCATTGGCTCTATGTAGGCTGTAAATAATCTCGGAATCTGTTCCAGTGTCAATCTCTCTGTTGCCCTGAATGGAGCCCTTAACAATAAGCAGTACCCCAAATGAGAGAGCACAAGCAATCTGAAAAGTGTCATGATTGGCACTACTTTCCATCCTGAAAGTTCTCTCATTTTCCACCCTGTCATTTTTCTGGCCATCATGACATGTGCCTTATTAAGTTCTTTAAAAGAAAGGTCAGCCGATATCATTATCCCCAAAGCCTTCACATGTTCCATTCTTTCTATTTGGTGCTCCTTTTGAGTTCTTCAATTTTTCCCATACCTAAGCAGTTGCAGTAACTTATGTTACAGGTCTTATTATTTTCCACCTCCCACTGAATGACTCTGCTTATATCTTTTTGCAATTATTACGTGTCTTCTACATAGATGATTTTCATGCATATTTTCATATCTTCTACAAATGATTATATGAAACTGTGACAAGAGGTTTTATCTATTCCCACTATGAGGATAAATTGGACAGTACCCAATGGTACTGAGCTTTTTACTCTGGTAATGCTGGATGGAAACATTAGGAAGAGTTTCCTTAAGATACATGCTGTCCCTGTTCACCTATCAGTAAAATAGGAGTTAGTCCACTTGTGTGGGTTGCATCCTGGGAACAAAACTGACCTAATTTGTACGAAGTGCTCTGCATAACAAGGGGCTTTCTATACAGTATTATGTCACTGATGTTAGCCAGGCCTGTATACCTTGTACATGTACTTGTTATTATTATGAGGAACATAAAGCTCATGAAGCAGGAGTGTGTGTACCTAGTAGTGACCAGAGCTATTACTTGACCCCTGCAACCACAAATAGGGGAGTATGCGCACGTGCACACGCCCGCACGCCCACACACACACACACACACACACACACACACACACACACACACACACAAATAAAAAAAAAAAGGGTATGTCTATCGACAAGTGCCTTCAACAACTAGTAACACACATAAGAAAAGACTAGGGGTGATATAACATGCAAAATATTGATAAGTGATAGGGGTAGATGGGGAGGGATCATTAAAGATATAGGAAACAGGAACACAGGGCACAGCTGGAACCTTAGAACATACAGGTCACATTTATGAGAGGAATTGCCTATTCAGTCTTAGGAAGTGAAACAACCTTGAGAGTGAAGTGGCAGAGGCAAGATCCATATACTTGGCATGAGAAGGCTCTCAAGGTTATGAATGAATGAACCCAGTACAGTGAAGAGGCAGGGCCAGGAGCTGAGACTCAACCTCCACAACCACATATTGGTAAGTACACCCTCTTCCCCCCCACACACATTCAGAATATTGCTGTTTTGTTCAACATTCTGCTAAAAAATATTTGTGTGCCAACAGCTGCCACTGACCAATTATTCCATTTGTTACTAAGGTATTCAGTGTCATTGTTTGTGGATTTTTTTTGTCACTTGTGACACTATCTGAAAAACTCTTAAAATATATAAGTTTTATGGTATTACAAAAACATTTTTAGTGATTTCATTGTATTGTAAATTATATGAGCATTATAATGTTATGTTGTATCTGTATTTTCTGTGGTGATGAGTGTTATTATCCGAGTGTCATACAACGTTCTACATGAATGGTATATAATACCGACAAGATGAAGAATTACACACATGTGCAACATCTGGGTGTCATTATTTGTAGATGTTTTGCCATCCATTGACTATCAATACTATACAAGGACATCATGTGAAGAACATAGAACTATATACAAAAGATGAGTAAATCAGTCCCTCAGTCTTGGAGTTGGTGAAAAGCACCCCAGTCTTGAAGACGCGGTGCTCTTCACCTGCTCCTAGTCTGAGGGACTGACTACCTCATCCACTATTTGCTGTAGTATACATATTTCTGTCATTGTAGGTAACAGGTTGGTAGACAATTATTATTATTATAATAAAAAAGAAGCGCTAAACCACAAGGGCTATACAGCGCAGTTGGTAGACAAGAACCACCCAGGGAGGTACAGTACTACTGTCCTGCCGAGTAAGTGTAAAATGGAAGCCTGTAACTGTTCTACATGATGGTAGGAAATATAATAAAAGAGGGGCTCACCGGTGAAGGATAGAGTGTTTGTAGCTGGTCGAACATCCACATTTCTACACCGAGCCTCTTTCTGATGAGCGACATCTGGTGGGCGCCATATTTGGCTGTGAGGTACTTCTCCTTACGTTCCTTCACTTCCCCAATCTGTGCGAACTCTACGTGTAGGTTGCCCCTTGGGGGGCCCCGCCCCCGGTCTGGGGAACTCCCCACGGTTCGCCCTGAGGTGTACGAGGCCACGCCCACTTCCATGCCGCTCTGTAAAAGAAAAAAAATCAGTAAAAAATAGAGAATTATTATATTATTAGTAGTAACCCAGTTTGTCTTTTAGCACGAGATACTGTGGAAGTGATATCTTCCATTCACTACTTACCAGATGTGCTGTCTATGAGAACTCACCAGAGATGCTATCTACCAGTACTTACTACCACTAGAATATGAGAGGAATATACCATGTGCAAGAGCTTGGATTATTATTATAATCAAAAAGAAGCGCTAAGCCACAAGGGCTAGCAAGAGCTTGGAAATGCTAAATGTTCATGGCAATTTTGATAGAAATGTTGTACTTTCAGTATTTTTAATATTCTTATTTTTATTATAGTAGTATTTGTGGATATTTGTATATGAGTGTTTTTTTTTTTTTTTTTTTTTTCGCTGTGTATGAAGGACAAACTGGTTGCCCCTTAGTTAGGGGTCATTCTTGTGTCTCCTTTCTTGCCTGATGCTGTGCTGCTCACAGCCACTTTGTGCATTTTGCTGTTTAGTGAACTGGTCACTTTAAGGTTCAAGTAACCTGTGCTTATTGCCTTTCTGTTGGTAAGAAGTTAGTCTATTTAAGGACTGGTTTCATTAATAAGTCAAGTCTTACTGAACACGCTTCACACACACATTACATAGTCTAGTACTATCAAGTACAACAACGTACCAGATGGTACAGTTTATCATTAAGAGTACAGTATTGTACAGTATTTTAAGAAAAGTGCTAAACTCACTGTTTAAACAAAATGTACGAAAATACTGAATACTCGTAAGCTACTGATGATGCACCTAGTGATACCTAGTGATGTGTAGGAGCCTTAATTAAACTTCTCCTCGAGTGATGTTAGCAGCTTTTGTCCCTTGAGCCTGTACTCCGTCTACAGTCTTCTTTGCCCTTCCCCAAACATAACTTTGCACTTGCTGCAGTTAAACTCCAGTAGCTACTTGTCAGACCAGACCTTCAGCCTTTCCAGATCTACTGTAGCCTTTTCTGGTCCACATCTGTTTGCATTATTAGTTTTACATCTGCAAACAGGGATACCTCTGATGATTCCATCCATTGCATCATTTACATATTCAAGAAATAGCACTGGCCCTATGACTGACCCTTGTGGTACCCCATTTGCCACGTGTACCTATCCTGACACCTTCAAGGACTATCACTCGTTGCCTTCCTGTCAGGTATGCCTTGATCCATTGTAGTGCTTTCCCTGTTATTACTGCCTGCTCCATGCACTTTTGTACCAGTCTCTGGTGGGTACTTCGCCATAAGCCTTCATACAGTCAAAGAAGATGCAATCTACTCATCCCTCTCTCAGCTGCCTTATTTCTGTTACACTGTCCTTGACTCCAGTAGGTTTGTGACACAGGACTTGTCCTGTGTGTGTACTCACCTATATGTGGTTAAAGGGGTCAAGTCAAAGCTCCTGTGTGTGTGTGTGTGTGTACTCACCTAGTTGAGGTTGCAGGGGTCGAGTCCGAGCTCCTGGCCCCGCCTCTTCACTGGTCGCTACTAGGCTACTCTCCCTGAACCGTGAGCTTTATCATACCTCTGCTTAAAGCTATGTATGGATCCTGCCTCCACTACATCGCTTCCCAAACTATTCCACTTACTGACTACTCTGTGGCTGAAGAAATACTTCCTAACATCCCTGTGATTCATCTGGGTCTTCAACTTCCAACTGTCCCCTTGTTGCTGTGTCCCATCTCTGGAACATCCTGTCTTTGTTCACCTTGTCAATTTCTCTCAGTATTTTGTATGTCATTATCATGGCTCCCCTATCTCTCCTGTCCTCCAGTGTCGTCAGGTTGATTTCCCTTAACCTCACCTAGTAGGACATACCTCTTAGCTCTGGGACTAGTCTTGTTGCAAACCTTTGCACTTTCTATAGTTTCTTTACATGCTTGGCTAGGTGTGGGTTCCAAACTGGTGCCGCATACTCCAATGTGGGCCTAACGTACACGGTGTACAGGGTCCTGAACGATTCCTTATTAAGGTGTTGGAATGCTGTTCCGAGGTTTGCTAGGCACCCACATGCTGCAGCCGTTATTTGGTTGATGTGCGCTTCAGGAGATGTGCCTGGTGTTATACTCACACCAAGATCTTTTTCCTTGAGTGAGGTTTATAGTCTCTGGGCCCCCTAGACTGTACTCTGTCTGCGGTCTTCTTTGCCCTTCCCCAATCTTCATGACTTTGCACTTGGTGGGATTAAACTCCAGGAGCCAATTGCTGGACCAGGTCTGCAGCCTGCCCAGATCCCTTTGTAGTTCTGCCTGGTCTTCGATCGAGTGAATTCTTCTCATCAACTTCACGTCATCTGCAAATAGGGACACCTCAGAGTCTATTCCTTCCGTCATGTCGTTCACAAATACCAGAAACAGCACTGGTCCTAGGACTGACCCTTGTGGGACCCCGCTGGTCACAGGTGCCCACTGACACCTCGCCACATACCATGACTCGCTGCTGTCTTCCTGACAAGTATTCCCTGATCCATTGTAGTGCCTTCCCTGTTATCCCTGCTTGGTCCTCCAGGTTTTGCACTAATCTCTTGTGTGGAACTGTGTCAAATGCCTTCTTGCAGTCCAAGAATATGCAACCCACCCACCCCTCTCTCTCTTGTCTTACTGCTGTCACCATGTCATAGAACTCCAGTAGGTTTGTGACACAGGATTTCCTGTCCCTGAAACCATGTTGGCTGCTGTTGAGATCATTACTTTCTAGGTGTTCCACCACTCTTCTCCTGATAATCTTCTCCATGACTTTACATACTATACATGTCAGTGACACTGGTCTGTAGTTTAGTGCTTCATGTCTGTCTCCTTTTTTAAAGATTGGGACTACATTTGCTGTCTTCCATGCCTCAGGCAATCTCCCTGTTTTGATAGATGTATTGAATATTGTTGTTAGGGGTACACATAGCACTTCTGCTCCCTCTCTCAGGACCCATGGGGAGATGTTATCTGGCCCCATTGCCTTTGAGGCATTTAGCTCACTCAGAAGCCTCTTCACTTCTTCCTCGGTTGTGTGCACTGTGTCTAGCACTTGGTGGTGTGCCCCACCTCTCCGTCTTTCTGGAGCCCCTTCTGTCTCCTCTGTGAACACTTCTTTGAATCTCTTGTTGAGTTCCTCACATACTTCACGGTCATTTCTTGTTGTCTCTCCTCCTCCTTCCTTCCTTAGCCTGATTACCTGGTCCTTGACTGTTGTTTTCCTCCTGATGTGGCTGTATAACAGGTTCGGGTCAGATTTGGCTTTCGCTGCTATGTCGTTTTCATATTGTCTTTGGGCCTCCCTTCTTATCTGTGCATATTCGTTTCTGGCTCTACGACTGCTCTCCTTATTCTCCTGGGTCCTTTGCCTTCTATATTTCTTCCATTCCCTAGCACACTTGGTTTTTGCCTCCCTGCACCTTTGGGTGAACCATGGGCTCATCCTGTTTTTTTCATTATTCCTGTTACCCATGGGTACAAACCTCTCCTCAGCCTCCTTGCATATTGTTGCTACATATTCCATCATCTCATTAACTGGCTTCCCTGCCCGTTCTCTGTCCCACTGAACCTCGTTCAGGAAGTTCCTCATTCCCGTGTAGTCCCCTTTCTTGTAGTTTAGCTTCATTCGTCTTGGCCTTCCTGCTTCTCCCTCCACTTGTAGCTCTACTGTGTATTTGAAGCTTAAAACCACATGATCACTGGCCCCAAGGGGTCTTTCATATGTGATGTCCTCGATATCTGCACTACTCAAGGTGAATACTAAGTCCAGTCTTGCTGGTTCCTCTCCTCTCTCTCTTGTAGTGTCCCTTACATGTTGGTACATGAAGTTTTCCAGTACCACCTCCATCTTAGCCCTCCATGTATCTTGGCCCCCATGTGGCTCCAAGTTCTCCCAATCGATCTCCTTGTGGTTAAAGTCACCCATGATCAGGAGCTTTGCCCTGCATGCATGAGCTCTTCTGGCCACTGCAGCCAGTGTGTCAACCATCGCTCTACTGCTCTCGTCATACTCTTGCCTTGGCCTCCTGCTGTTCTGTGGTGGGTTATACATCACTGCTATTACCACCTTGGGACCTCCAGAGTGAAGCGTTCCCGCTATGTAATCACTTTCTTCTCTGCTGTCTCCTCTCTCCAGCTCATCAAAATTCCATCAGTTTTTGATCAGCAATGCCACTCCTCCACTCACCCTGTTCCCTCTGTCTTTCCTCAGGATCTGGTATCCCGTTGTAAAGATGGCATCTGTTATCATACTCATAAGCTTGGTTTCTGTGAGAGCTATGATGTCCGGTGATGCCTCTGACTCTTTCGTGCCGCTCCTCCCACTTATTTGTTATTCCATCAGTGTTTGTGTACCATACCTTCAGTTTCCTTTCCAACACTGTGGTTTGGGGGGCCTGTGAGGGTGGGATACCTGGTAGCATGCTGTGGGATTCTATAGCTCGGTGTTGGGCGGAAGCTGTGGGTATGGATTGTAGTGCGTGTTGGGATGGTGTGATAGGTTGTGAGGTTCCGAGGATAGTTGTGTGTGCGCTTGCCCTTGCTGCTCTGTTCTCCTCTGACTGACCTCTGCTGGTTCCATCCTTGTCTCCTTTCCTAGCTCCTTTTGCTTGTTTGTCCTTTCCCTCAGCTGCTGTCGTTCTGTTTGTGTTCTGTCTCTGTCTAGGAACACCCTCTTGTACCCTTCTGAGAATTTCAACCGTGGTTTCTCTTGGAGGATCCTGTTCCACACTGTTTCCGTCCTGAGAATCAGCTTGATCGGTCGGTTTCTCCCCTTCGAGTACCCCCCCTATTCTCTGAAAATTTACAATCTAGTCCATCTCGTCTTCACCTATTTCCGTGATGATTTTCTCAATCTCCTTTCTTTCTTCCTGCCGCCTTTGAGTGTGTGTCCTTTCCTCTCTCTCCAGAAGCCCATGGATAAACACTGATTTTGCCCTTTCCTCCTCCCATTGCCTCACCCTCTGTGACTCTGGATCCTGTCTGTATGTGGTCATTTTCTCCCTTGATTTTTCCAGTGGCTCTTGGTAGCATGATTGTGCCTCAGCATTCGACCTATCACCCTCTCCATCTGCACCCAGCTGTTCTTCCCTTTCACTCCTTGGCCCTTCTTGGCAGGCTGATATGACCTTAGCATAATTCATATCTCCTTCCTGTTCGGCCTCTCAGCTTCATATGCTGTGTCTTCTCGGGTCACTTCCCCTGTAACTCGCTTCAGCCTATTTATCTCAACTTCTAGGACCCTTATCCTGGCCACTGCAGTTTCGACTTGTGCCTCCCAATTCTTTGTCTCCTTCTCCAACCTCTTTTCCAATTTCACAGAGAGCTATTTCTCCATTTTTTCAGAAAGCTCTCCTAATTTTCTCTCCCACTCTTGTTCCATCCTTTTCCACTGCTCCTCCATCCACTCCTCCCTACCAGAACCATTCTCATCTGATCCCTGGTTCCTGCGAGTCCCCACCATTTTTTTTTTTTAGTGAGACAGAGAGAGAAGGGAAAGGTAGAAGGAGAGAGAGAGGGGGAGAGTGAGAAGGGAAAGAGGGAGAGAGTGAGAGAGAAGGGAAGGGTAGGAGAGGGGGAGAGTGAGAAGGGAAAATGGGGAAGAGAGAGAGAAGGGAAAGGTAGAAAGAGAGGGAAAAAAGGGAGAGTGAGAGAGAGAGAAGGGAAAGGTAGAAGGAGAGAGGGGGAGAGTGAGAAGGGAAAAGGGGGGAGAGAGAGGGGGGCAAAGAGAGGGAGAGAAAAAGAGAGGGGAGAAGGGGGAAAGAGGGGGGAGATGGAAGATTGGGGAGAGAGAGGATAGGGGGAGAGAGATGGGGAAAGGGAGAGGGGAGAGATGTTAGATGGGGGGAGGTGTTAGAGGGAAGAGATGTTAGAGGGAAGAGATGTTAGAGGGAAGAGATGTTAGAGGGAAGAGAGAGGTAGAGAGTGATAGGTAGAGAGAGATAGGTAAAGAGTGAGATAGGTAGAGAGAGATAGGTAGAGAGGGAGACAGGTAGTGAGAGAGGGAGACAGAAGGAGTGAGGTTTAGATGTCAGTTCACAGGAAGGTGTGAAATCCTGTGTATGTGTGTGTGTGTGTTTGCATGTGTACTACAGCTTTTATAAGTGCTTGTTCCTGTGTGTGTGTGTGTGTGTGTGTGTGTGTGTGTGTGTGTGTGTGTGTGTGTGTCTGTGTGTCTGTGTGTCTGTGTGTCTGTGTGTCTGTGTGTCTGTGTCTGTCTGTCCTCACCTATTTGTGGTTGCAAGGGTCGAGTCAGCTCCTGGCCCCGCCTCTTCGCTGATTGCTACTAGGTCCTTTCTCTCCCTGCCCCATGAGCTCTATCATACCTCGCCTTAAAACTATGTATGGTTCCCGCCTCCACTACGTCACTTTCTAGGCTATTCCACGGCCTGACTACTCTATGACTGAATAAATACTTCCTAACATCCCTTCGATTCATCTGAGTCTTCAACTTCCAATTGTGACCTTTTGTGTCTGTGTCCCTTCTCTGGAACATCCCGTCTTTGTCCACCTTGTCTATTCCGTGCAGTATTTTATATGTCGTTATCATGTCTCCCCTGACCCTCCTGTCCTCCAGTGTCGTCAGGCCGATTTCCCTCAACCTTTCTTCGTAGGACAATCCCCGTAGCTCTGGGACTAGTCTTGTTGCAAACCTTTGCACTTTCTCTAATTTCTTGACGTGCTTGACTAGGTGTGGGTTCCAAACTGGTGCTGCATACTCCAGTATGGGCCTGACGTAAATGGTATACAGAGTCTTAAACGAATCCTTACTGAGGTATCGGAACGCTATCCGTAGGTTTGCCAGGCGCCCGTATGCTGCAGCAGTTATCTGATTGATGTGCGCCTCAGGAGATATGCTCGGTGTTATACTTACCCCCAGATCTTTTTCCTTGAGTGAGGTTAGAAGTCTTTGGCCATCTAAACTATATTGTGTCTGCGGTCTTCTTTGCCCTTCCCCAATCTTCATGACTTTGCATTTGGCAGGGTTAAATTCAAGGAGCCAGCTGCTGGACCAGGCTTGTAGCCTGTCCAGGTCTCTTTGTAGTCCTGCCTGATCCTCATCCGATTTGATTCTTCTCATTAACTTCGCATCATCTGCAAACATGGACACTTCCGAGTCTATCCCTTCCATTATGTCGTTCACATATACCAAGAACAGCACAGGTCCTAGGACTGACCCCTGTGGAACCCCGCTTGTCACACGCGCCCACTCTGACACCTCGTCGCGTACCATGACTCCTTGTTGCCTCCCTGTCAGGTATTCTCTGATCCACTGCAGTGCCTTTCCTGTTATGTGTGCCTGATCCTCTAGCTTTTGCAGTAACCTCTTGTGAGGAACTGTGTCAAAGGCCTTCTTGCAGTCCAAAAATATGCAGTCGATCCACCCCTCTCTCTCGTCTTACTTCTGTCACCTTGTCATAAAACTCTAGTAGGTTTGTGACACAGGATTTTCCTTCCCTGAAACCGTGCTGGTTGTCAATTATACACTTGTTTCTTTCCAGGTGCTCCACCACTCTCCTCCTGATGATCTTCTCCATGACCTTGCATACTATACACGTTAGTGATACAGGTCTGTAGTTTAGTGCCTCATGTTTGTCTCCCTTTTTAAAAATTGGGACTACATTTGCCATTTTCCATACCTCAGGGAGTTGCCCAGTTTCAAATGATGTGTTGAAGATCTTTGTTAATGGCTCACACAATATCTCTGCTCCCTCTTTAAGGACCCATGGAGAGATGTCTGGTCCCACCGCCTTTGAGGTGTCAAGTTCACATAGCAGCTTCTTCACCTCCTCCTTGGTTATATGTACCTCATCCAGCACTTGCTGGTGTGCCCCTCTGTTCTGATTTCCTGGAGTCCTACTGGTTTCCACTGTAAATACCTCTTTAAATCTTGTGTTGAGCTCCCGACATACCTCTCGGTCGTTTCTTGTGAATTCCCCATCACCCTTCCTCAGTCTGATTACCTGGTCCTTGACTGTTGCTTTTCTCCTGATGTGGCTGTACAACAGCTTCGGGTCAGTCTTTACTTTTGATGCTATGTCATTTTCTTATTGTCTCTGAGCCTCCCTTATCTGTGCATATTCGTTTCTGGCTCTTCGGCTAATCTCTTTATTTTCCTGAGTTCTGTCTTCTGTACCTTTTCCATTCTCTAGTACACCTAGTTTTTGCCTCCCTACACCTTTGGGTGAACCAAGGACTCGTTCTGTTCTTCCCATTATTTCTGTTTCCCTTGGGAGCAAACCTCTCCTCTGCCTCCTTGCATTTTGTTGCCACATAGTCCATCATTTCTTGTACTGGTTTTCCTGTCAGTTCCCTCTCCCACTGAATGTCTTGAAGGAAGTTCCTCATGCCTGAGTAGTTCCCCCTTTTGTAGTTTGGTTTTTCCCAGCCTATTCCTGCTACTCTCTCCACTTGGAGCTCAACTATATAGTAAAAGCACAGAACCACATGATCACTAGCTCCCAGGGGCCTTTCATACATGATACCCTCAATGTCCGAACTACTCAAGGTGAATACAAGGTCCAGTCTTGCTGGTTCATCCTCTCCTCTCTCTCTGGTAGTGTGTCTAACATGTTGATGCATGAGGTTTTCCAGTACCACATCCATCATTTTGGCTCTCCATGTTTTGGGACCCCCATGGGGCTCCAGGTTCTCCCAGTCAATCTCCTTGTGATTGAAATCACCCATAACTAGTAACTTTGCTCCCCCCATGTGTGCTCTCCTGGCCACCTCGGCTAGTGTGTCGATCATTGCTCTGTTGATCTCATCATATTCTTCTCTTGGCCTCCTGCAGTTCTGTGGTGGGTTGTACATTACTGCAATTATCACCTTATGTCCCTCAGACTGGATTGTTCCTACTAAGTAGTCCCTTTCACCCGTGCCATCCATTCCTTCCATTTTCTCAAAACCCCACTGGTTTTTAATGAGCAGTGCAACTCCTCCCCCTCTCCTCCCTCTGTCTTTCCTGAGGATTTGATATCCGGATGGAAAGATTGAACCTGTTATTATTCTGGCGAGTTTTGTTTCTGCGAGTGCTATTATGTCTGAGGATGTCTCCTTGATTCTTTCGTGCCACTCCTCATACTTGTTATTCCATCTGCATTTGTATGCCACACCTTCAACTTTTTTTCTAAGACTGTGGTCTGGGAGGTGTATTGGGGTTGGGGAAGTGGGAGACCTGGTAAGGAACTATGGGTTGTTGCTGTGGGGGTGGAGTTTGTAATGTAGTGGGTGGGGGCATTGGATGTGGCATGGGTGTTTTGATTTAGTGTGTTTGGTTGCACTGGGGTTGACCTGGTTGGGAGGCTTCTATAGGAAGTTGTGAGGGAGGCTGTATTTGATCTTCCTGGGTCTGGGATCTCCTGTCTTCTCCATCCCCTCTCTTTCCTCCTTTCGCCTTTGTACCATCTCTCTCAGTTTCTGCCTTTCTTCTTGTGTTCTGTCGCGGTCGAGATACACCTTCCTGTATGCCAGCATGTCCCTTAATCATGCTTTCTCCTGCAGGATCCTGTTCAGAGTCACTTCTGCCTTGAAGGTCACTTTCACTGGCCGGGTTCTTTTTTTTTTACAAACCCCCCTATTCTCCGAAAATTTTCCAGCTGGGTCATGTCGTCTTCTCCTATTGCTTTCAATTGCTTTTTTTTCCCCTTGTTTTCTTGCTTCATATGTTTCCCCTTCAACTTCCTGGAGCCCATACACAAAGACTGACCTCACCCTTTCATTCTCCCACTGCATATCCCTGTGTATCCCCTCATTTAATTTGGTTTCTTCCACTGCAGCTGCAGTCTCTCTGTGTGTCTCTCTGTCTCTCTGTGTCATCTGAAATTGAAAATATTAATGAAAACATGAAGACTATTTTTTTTTACTTAAAAAGAATAAAAGAACACAAATAGAAAAATGTAGCCTAGGTAAACAAGTGAGTGTGGCAACAAAGTTAATGAGAGGAGGGAGAGGCACTCTCAGGACTCATTATGGAACTGACTGCGGTGAGCACTCGTGTTTTTAACACTTTTGTTTACATCCGGAATGGTTCAACTGTAGCTTGTAGCCCAGAGGTCAGAACGTGAGATTCACAACCGAAAAGTCCTGGATTCAATGCTCGTTCAAGGCAAAACGTATTGGACCCTTCAAGGAAGGGGTGAGGTGTGACCTTAATACTAGTAAGGAGCTCTTTATTTAAGGAATTGGAGCTAGTCTTCCCTTCCTCGACTCAAAAGATGATTGCACACACACACATACACTTACTACATACAAACACACACCACTGACAAATGGTGTCTAACACACACACACACACACACACACACACACACACACACACACAGAGGTGCACGTGAACACAATGCACCAGTATAGAGAACAAGTGCACGTGAACACAACAGTACACCAGTATAGAGAACACTGGTGCACGTGAACACAACAGTGCACCAGTATAGAGAACACAGGTGCACGTGAACACAACAGTGCATCAGTATAGAGAACACAGGTGCACGTGAACAACAGTGCACCAGTATAGAGAACACAGGTGCACGTGAGCACAACAGTGCACCAGTATAGAGAACACAGGTGCACGTAAACACAACAGTACACCAGTATAGAGAACACAAGTGCACGTGAACACAACAGTACACCAGTATAGAGAACACAGGTGCACGTGAACACACACACACACACACACACACACACACACACACAAACACACACACACACACACACATACACACACACACACACACACACACACACACACACACACACACACACACACACACACACACACACACACACACACACATACACACACACATACACACACATACTCATATACAACAGGCCTAGTGTCTAATCGACATGTGCCTAGGACAAAATGGTAACTAACACACACACACACATACGTACTCATATACAACAGGCCTAGTGTCTAATCGACATGTGCCTTGGACAAAATGGTAACTAACACAAAAGGTCTTACTTTCATGGGAAATGATTTGTGAAAGTAGGTTTGGGACCAATCCTTCTATAATCTTCCAGGTGTTATCTTCTACTCTCTCGTTCCAAGGAGTACAGGTTGAGGCCAAGGTTCTCTACACACATGCTGCTGTGTAACTGTATTTGCGTATACACGAATAAACTTCCTTATTCAAACGTTCCAAATAATTTAGGTGCTTAATTGTATTTATGTGAGCAGTGAAGGTTCTCTGCACATTCTTCAGGTCTGCAATATTTCGCCTTGAACGGAGCTGTTATAATAATAGCTCGTTAGCGTAGACAGAAGTGACTTAAGTATCATTATTGGCTTGGCATCCCTTGTTTCCTACCTTTGATATACCTTTACCTTTGATGAGTTTCAAAGTCTTTCTACTCCCGGAGCCCGGCCATGGGCCAGGCTCGTCTGGTGTTAGCCTGGTCAATCACGCTCTTGCTGCTAAAGGCCCTCCCCCCACATTCATTACAGCCTGGTTGATCTGGCACCTGGTGAAGATACTTCATGTTGATGTTAGTGACTCTGGAAGACTTGTTTAAGTCTGCCTTTCAATGGATGACTTTCATACAGATTCTAGTATCGTCTGCAAAGAATGATACGATGCATGATTTGTGCCTCTATGTCGGATATGAGAACGAAAAATGAAACGGGTGGTAGCTACGGTGGTGCTACAGTGCTCTCATGTTAAGGCTCAGGAAAACACAGCTGCCCGGTACTTGAGGGTTCACTTTATCTTATCATCAAAGTGTGTAGGAGCAGCGTGCGTTTCATTTCCCTTTCCTAGGCTTCCTGTCCTCCTGCTGGTGCTGGTCTTGCTACCTTCCTCTCTCCTTTGTACGTTCCTCTTGTTCTACACTGCTTACTCTTCTGTTTCACCCTGTTTTTATTTTACTTTTATTTTTTCACAGAAGGGACAGATGGAAAAAGGGGAGAGGATGAACTATCGATCGACAGACAGATCTGACCGACCGATGCACCCGAGCTGTCGAGCTGATCTGACCTACTGACTGACTTAAGCGACCAACTGACCTACCCACCAACTGTGCAAGACGAATCAAGCGACAAACTTACTGAATGGCTGACCGTAAGCCGATTAACGTTAAAACACAGAACCCAGACTACGGCCAAGACATCTGGCAAGACAGAGACAAGGGGAACCAGAAATGAATACGCAGGAATAAGAAAGTCAGCTTAAAGTCAATTTGTAAAGGTTATAGCATCAAAGGTCAAAACAGAACCAAAGTTACTCTACAGACACAAAAGAAAAGAAAGACAACTGTGAAGGAGTAAGTAATAATGCTTAAGAGGGAAAGGAATGCTGACCAAGAAGACAGAATTATGTGAAGAGCTTTGCAAAAAATTCAAAGCGTTATTTACAGCTGAAAGTGGAGCATTACCAATAGAAACTGTAGCTACAAGAGATCAACAGATACTAGACAGCATCAGCACAACAAAAGTGATCAGACTGCTAAGTGAGCTTGATGTAACAAAAGCAATGGGATCCGATAATACTGGGACCAGATAACATATCTCCGGGTGTTGAGAGAAGGAGCAGACACACTGACCCAATAGCAAAGATATGCAGCTAATCTGTCCAATCACGACAAGTGCCAGAAAACTGACAAGAGGCGCTAAACTACAAACTAGCTAATATCTCTAACATGAAGGCTGACTAAAGTTCTAGAGAAGATAGTATGGAAAATATTAGAACACTTGGAGAGGATTGTGATGGAAAATCCTGTCTTATAAATTTGCCGGATTTCCATGACGGAGTCACAGAGACAAAACAAGAAAGACCGGGTTGGAAGATACTCATCTTCTGAGACTGTAAGGAAGCATTTGATACAGTACCATACCAGATATTTGTCCAGAAACAGGAAGAACCTGCGGGGTTAAAATTTCATTTCTTCAGCAAGTCGAGAAGTCGAGAGAAGACAGAGTAAGGGATGAGAGAGAGTAACGAGTGGGGTTCCGCAAGAATCAGTACTAGGACCGCTACTGTCTAATATATGTTAACCTGCTAGAGGGGATTAAGTATTGTGTGTGTCTTTTCCCGGACGACGTTAGACTAACGAGAAAAATAAGAACAGGAGAAAATGACAAACTTCAAGAATACCTCAACAGACTGCAGATATGGTCAAAGAAATGAACTTCTCAAGTTCAACCCCAAGTAAATGCAAGGTCATGCGAACGAGTTGAGGGCAGACCGGACACGGAGTACATGGGCGGAGAAAAACTGCAAGTATCAGAGAGTGAATATAACACCTAGCATATAACTAAAAATATACAAACCGTGTAACGTCGGCGGCATATATGCAAGATTGGCAAACCTCAGAACCGCATTCATAAATTTGAAGAAAGAATCCTTCATAACCTTAGGTACGACATGTTAGGCCAAATATTGAGTACGCAGCCCCAGCATGGAGCCCACACCTGATAAAGCATGTAAAAAAACTGTTAAAGGTCCACATGTTTCTCACCAGGCTAGTACCATAACAGAGATGCATTATGAACAAAGGGTAAATGAACTAAATCTGACGACCCTGGCTGAGGAAGACACGGGGAGACACGATTAACATATATAAAATCCTAAGAGGGATAGATAGTGCAGATAGGGACAGGTTATTTGAATCAAGAGGACCAGGATCAAGGGGACGAAGATGAGTCCGGGATATTGAAAATTGGAATGACTTGGATGAAACAGTGGTGGAGGCAAATTCAATACACAGTTTACAGAGTAGATATGACAAGACCCAAGAGGACAGAAATGAGTGATACTGATGGTGGTATAGCAGCGGGGGCCAGGAGCCGAGTCTCGACCCCCGCACACAACTCCGTGAGTGTATTTCAGAATCAGGCCTCAGGAACCTCTAGCGCTGGCCACCAGCGCAGCAGACAGCATGCAGACACCCAGCAGACAGCATGCAGACACCCAGCAGACAGCAGGCAGACACCCGGCAAGGCAGGTAGGGGATTCTTGCTACCAAAATGTATTTGCAGGCAGCGCAGCAGTTGGTGTTGTGTGAGGGCAGCAACGTTCACCCCCACCCACACTCCATAAAGTCCTTCACAACTCAAAATAAAAGTCTTTCCTCTTTTCCATTGTCTCTCTCTTCCCCTCCCTCCCTCCATTCACACACACTAACACTCACTCTCGCCAAAGTGGACAGTAGCGAGCAGTAAAGCACACAGAATGCTAGGCTCACAGCTCGAAACATGGTACATTAAACAGCACACACTATAGTGACCCTTTATAATGCATCTGTTACACTGTATTTGGAATACACCGTGCAGTTTGGGTCTCTAAATTATACAGAAGACTAAAATATACTGGAGAGGGTACAGAGAACTACCATGACTAAAAAATAAATCAAGAGGACACAGTATTCAACTTTTTTTCTCATAGCAAACGATTACGTGAATATTTCATTCAAGCATTTAAGATAATGACTGGATCTCATACACTCAAATATGAAGAACTATTTCAAGTACTGAACGAGTCCATAACTCGAAGCAATGGAATGAAACAGACAGATGCAACACGAGCGTATGTTTTTTTTTTTTTTTTTTTTTTTTTTTTTTTTTTTTTTTTTTTTTTGCAAACAGAATTCTGGCAAACTGGAATAAAGTATCTACTAATGATTTAAGTTGGAAGACAATAAAGTCATTCAAGAACCAGCTGGACAGGTACTCTGCAAATATATAACTCCAGATACACCTAGTGAGTGGCACTGTTTGAGCCTTCAGAACCACACGGTCAGTGTACATCTATCACGCATGACTGTTGAACCACACGGTCAGTGTACATCTATCACGCGATGACTGTTGAACCACACGGTCAGTGTACATCTATCACGCATGACTGTTGAACCACACGGTCAGTGTACATCTATCACGCATGACTGTTGAACCACACGGTCAGTGTACATCTATCACGCATGACTGTTGGGTCACCCTAAATTGTTTTACACATCAGAAAAGGTGATAAGTTACAGTGACCTGTAAGATAGAGGGTATGGTGAGAAGGAAATTGACACTTCACTAAACTCATGTGGACATGATAAAGTGAAGAGATTCCTGAAGCATGTTAAGCTACTGCATCAGGACGATCAGTTGACAACGAGGCAACCAACTCAGTATTAATACTAGTGGTAGAAGTAGAGAGTTGTGACAGTCGTAACAGAACTGATGGTAACCTGAAGTAGAACCACTGGTACACAACTCGGAGTGACAGTGGAGTAACAGTACTAATTTAGTAGAGGTAGTTGTAGACCTTACTCTCCTGCAAATATCATGAGATTTTTCCATTATTTTGCATGTTTTCCTCCTCTATATTCATACCAGCAGTGGCCGGAGGGAGTGGAGAGTTAGGAGAGAGTTATGCTTTTCTGTCCTTGACTGATACACCCAGACAATATACGGCAGTCCTCAATCTCAGGAGTTGATAGTTCTCCTCGGCAGATAGCCTCCACGTAGACGTTCAAGTCCTCTGGAATATATCCTTCCGCGTACTATTGTGTACTCCCATGTACTCTCATCGGTTACTATTATCAACACCGACAACTTCCAAATAGTAACAAGAGCATCATCACATAGGATTTTAAATAATCCTGTTACCAGGAAGTACGCTGAGCACCTGGAAACTCCGCACAGGTGGACACCAGGTAACTATAATCGTAGAACTGTCCTGGGCGTGCTAAGTGGCCAAGTTCCCAGTGAATAAAACAACGGAGGAACAGGGAAAAACAGAAGAAATGAAGAACATGGAATCAAAGTGGAGGAACAGATAAACACGTGGTCGGGGGAACAAAGTAGAGGGGAGAGGTGAATAAGGGAACAGAAGATGAGGAACAGGAAGAATGGAGAAAAATACGGAAACGAAAGAGAAACAGGAAAAGTGGAGTAACGGGTAAACGGGGGGAAACAGTGGCACCGGTGCGGCCCACACGGTGGCACCGGTGCGGCCCACACGGTGGCACCGGTGCGGCCCACACGGTGGCACCCGTGCGGCCCACACGGTGGCACCCGTGCGGCCCACACGGTGGCACCCGTGCGGCCCACACGGTGGCACCGGTGCGGCCCACACGGTGGCACCGGTGCGGCCCACACGGTGGCACCGGTGCGGCCCACACGGTGGCACCGGTGCGGCCCACACGGTGGCACCGGTGCGGCCCACACGGTGGCACCGGTGCGGCCCACACGGTGGCACCGGCGCGGCCCACACGGTGGCACCGGCGCGGCCCACACGGTGCGGCCCACGGGCCAGGTGAGTCTTGGTTATTAGGACAACAAGGGCAGCGTGGTTATCGATCGTCGTCACCCGCGCCAGCTTAAAGGTGATCCACTCCCACACGCCTCCCATACCATACACGCCCCTTTACATGCGACCTCACACGCCTCCCACACCATATATGCGCCCTTCTCACGCATGTGCTTGCTTGTTCTCTCTCTCTCTCTCTCTCTCTCTCTCTCTCTCTCTCTCCCCCCACAAGAAAAACGTTACCAGAAAGTCAAAAAGGCAGAGTGCACCAGTGGGTGCTGGACACAATACATACGACAGGAGAGGTGAGGAAACTATTGTGTAAACTAGATACCTGGAAGGCAGTGGGATCACATAATACCTCTCCCTGGATCTTGAGAGAGGAAGCAGCAGCACCGCGTAAGTCACTAGCCACAATCTTCAACAGGTCGATCAACACAGGGCAGCTGTCAGGTGTATGAAAGACGGCAAATGTAGCCCAATATTTAAGAAAGAGACCAAATAGGTAGCGTTGAAATACAGGGAGATATCAATGACACGCATAGCGTGGTGTGCAAGGTTATGGATAAAATTCTTATAAGAATGGTGGAGCACCTTGAAAGGAGTGGGTTTAATAACAACCAGAACGGGTTTAGAGATGATAAATCCTGTCTCACAAATCTACTAGTTTACGCGAGGGTAACAGAAGTGAGGCAAGAGAGGAGGACGGGTGGATTGCATATTTTTGGACTGCAAAGCTTTTGACACGTTACCGCACAAGGGACTGGATTAATAGGCAGGAATAAGAAGGAAATCAATACATTGGAACAAGAAATACTTAGCAGGAAGGAGCGACTGTCCGAGATGTGTCAGAATGGGTGCAAGTGAAGAGTAGGGCACCACAAGTAACGGCACTCTGAACGGCACTTGGTCTTGTGTACGGGAACATGACGGAAGAGGTAGAATCAGAGGTATCCCAGTTTGCTGATGATGTGAAGCTAACGAGAAAACAAACAGGTGAGGGCATGTAGGTCAGGTCTGACATACGATTATTTTAATTTAAACCTAGCAAATACAAAGTTATGAAGACTGGGAAAGGACAAAGAAGACCACAGAGTACAGGTTCGGGTGCCAAAGGCTACAAACCTCACTCAAGGAGGACCTCGGGGTGAGCACTGAACCGAGCATATCACCTGAGGCGCACATCAACCGAATAATTGCCGCAGAAGACACGTGTCTGGCAAATCTAAGACTAGTCGTCACTGAAGGGCTGTGTCACAGTACTGGTGTCAGTGGCATCAGCTAATTCTGATGGCATCGGTATCAGTCTAAAATAGATTACCAGTTCCTAACCTTCAGGAACCTAAGCAGAGTCAGTCACGACACTAAACAGCATACGTCAGGCCCAGTCACCAGCACCAGTATGGAACTCTAACCTGATCAAGCATGTCAAGAAACTGGATAAAGTGCAGAGGTTCACAACAAGACTGTTTCCAGAGCTATGGCGTATAAATACTAGAAGTAGTTAAGCGAAGTACTGCTGATGACATTAAAAGAGAGAAGGATTAGGGGGATATGATAACGGCGTACATTTTACAGTTATGATATCCCTCCTCTCTCTGAGCAAAGATCAATATTCGAGAAACCATACCACAAGCGATTTGAAAGTTCTCATATTCATCTGTAATTTCCTTGGTCTTCGAGGCATTTTTCCTTATTTTGTTCTCCAAATCATCCATCATGATTGTTTATAGGTCTTTTACACGTTACATTCTTTCTATAAGAGCTTTTCTGCATTTTATATCTAGTGTTTTAACGTCTTAATTCTTCCATACATAAGCAGATGTAATTACCTACAGTCGAACATCGCATTATTTTCCTCTCTCCACTGAAAGACTTGTTCACATCTCTCTTATATTGCTCTCTCTCTTTCTATATATATATTTTTACACACTGTTTTACAAGGTTAAGTTAGGGTTCTTAACTTTATTTACGAGCTAAGAGTTGTTACCTACATCAGCTAAATTTCTTTCCACAGTGGCAGCTTTCATGCTTATTTTGGTATAATATGCATAAGATAATACGAAGCTGTGGTTAGTGTTTTTATCAATATCTGCTTCTGGGACAACCAAGAGAAAACTATTATACCTCAAGAAGGGCAGGCAACATCAATTTTCATTCTGGCTGTGAACCTTTCTCAAAGACATTATGAAGCAATTTCTCAGCTGACCGGCATGTGAAACAGGTTCTTATATATATATATATATATATATATATATATATATATATATATATATATATATATATATATATATAATGAGATGTGATAAACATATAGAAACGATCAAACTCAGAGATGACTCCAACTTCACTTAGCCAAGGAATTCTAGTTTAAATCTTTGAAATGAGTTGAGGTAAGCTAAGCTGAGAACTGTTACAAATTAGGAATCTCCCCACATAGTATAAGTAAGAAAGTGTAAAAGGAATATTTGCAAATGACAATTTAGTTTTAGAAAAAGCAATTTCCTTGTTATATATGAGATATGAACCATCACCTTTAACACTGTTGAAGAACCAGAGAGAGAGAGAGAGAGAGAGAGAGAGAGAGAGAGAGAGAGAGAGAGAGAGAGAGAGAGAGAGAGAGAGAGAGAGAGAGAGAGAGAGAGAGAGAGAGAGAGAGAGAGAGAGAGAGAGAGAGAATATCTAATTGGATCTCCTGGGATAACAGAGGTCAAAATGGCGTCAGAATCCGCCAGCACAAACGAGGTCGCCTACACACTAGCGTTCGCGGACAAAAATTAGCGAACCTCCTAAAAATGGGGATGCAAAGTAGTCTGCAGAGGGTAAGGTTACGATGAGGGTGGCAGGATAATGGGCGGGTGAGAGCCATGCCAGACCCCTGTACACCTCTGGAGAACAATGACTAGTGCAGGAAGTGCGGATGCGTCGAGGGAGGAGACAGAGAGCAAGATTATTTTTTTAGTTTAGCAAGGTGAAGGGAAGGCAGAGAGAGAGAGAGAGAGAGAGAGAGAGAGAGAGAGAGAGAATTTTCTGCATCCATCATGCTGCATCATGCTAGATAAATGACAGGATGGATAATGAGAACCTTCAAAACTAGGGAGGCCAAGCCCATGATGACACTCTTCAGGTCACTTGTTCTATCTAGGCTGGAATATTGCTGCACACTAACAGCACCTTTCAAGGCAGGTGAAATTGCTGACCTAGAAAATGTACAGAGAACCTTCACAGCACGCATAACGGAGATAAAACACCTTAATTACTGGGAGCGCTTGAGGTTCCTAAACCTGTATTCCCTGGAACGCAGGCGGGAGAGATACATGATTATATACACCTGGAAAATCCTAGAGGTACTAGTACCGAACTTGCACACGAAAATCACTCACTACGAAAGCAAAAGACTTGGCAGACGATGCAACATCCCCCCAATGAAAAGCAGGGGTGTCACTAGCACGTTAAGAGACCATACAATAAGTGTCAGGGGCCCGAGACGGTTCAACTGCCTCCCAGCATACATAAGGGGGATTACCAACAGACCCCTGGCAGTCTTCAAGCTGGCACTGGACAAGCACCTAAAGTCGGTTCCTGATCAGCCGGGCTGTGGCTCGTACGTTGGTTTGCGTGCAGCCAGCAGCAACAGCCTGGTTGATCAGGCTCTGATCCACCAGTAGGCCTGGTCACAGACCGGGCCGCGGGGGCGTTGACCCCCGGAACTCTCTCCAGGTAAACTCCAGGTGGCTTGCTGCTTGCCAACGTCAATAGTAGAGTGCCAGGAAGTGAGAAGCCTGGCACTGTTGCCTGAAAACGTCACTGAGCATGTCAGGGCATTAATTAGTGTCAGGCATTATGACTGCTGTCTGGCACTGCTGCCTGCCATTGTTGCCTGGCACTGTTGCCTGCCAACGTCACTGAGGATGTCAGGGCATTAATTAGTGCCAGGCATCATGACACTGCTGTCTAGCACTGCCGCTGAACCGTCACGTGTGTCAACGTTCCGTCCTATCTGCAGTCCATTTCAGGGGTCGCGACCAGGTCCCAGACCTGGCCTCCAGATTATTGGCCTGATCATCCAGACTGTTGGTACCAGCCGTACGTGGCCCAACGCATGCACCACAGCCTGGCTGATCAGGAACTTATCAAGTTCCCTCCTGAAGACAGCCAAGGGTTTGTTAGTAATTCCTCTTATGCATGAAGTGTGTTGAAGAGTCTTGGCCCCCTTACGGTATTTACTGCTCCTTTGCTTTTCATTAGAAGATGAGCAAAATACCGGCCCTCACCTGATAACTTCCTGATGGGCAACACCAGCCCTCACCTGATAACTTCCTGATGGGCAACACCAGCCCTCACCTGATAACTTCCTGATGGGCAACACCAGCCCTCACCTGATAACTTCCTGATGGTCAACACCAGCCCTCACCTGATAACTTCCTGATGGTCAACATCGGCCCTCATCTGATAACTTCCTGATGGGCAACACACCAGCCCTCACCTGATAACTTCCTGATAGGCAACACACCAGCCCTCACCTGATAACTTCCTGAAGGGCAACACACCAGCCCTCACCTGATAACTTCCTGAAGGGCAACACCAGCCCTCACCTGATCTCCGCCACCTCATCCTGATAAGAACATAAGAACGAAGGAACACTGCAGCAGGCCTACTGGCCCATGCGAGGCAGGTCCAAGTCTCTTACCAGCTTAAGCTAATGCACCCAAACTAGTCAGGTCAGGTCACCTTGACTTAAGGGAGGAACACGGCAACCGACCTGGTAGCACAAGCTATCAGGTCCAACTCACACCCACCCACATCCACTCATGTATTTATCCAACCTATTTTTAAAGCTACACAACGTTCTGGCCTCTATAACTGTACTTGGGAGTTTGTTCCACTCGTCCACAACTCTATTACCAAACCAGTACTTTCCTATATCCTTCCTGAATCTGAATTTTTCCAACTTAAAACCATTGCTGCGAGTCCTGTCTAGGCTAGATATTTTCAGCACACTATTTACATCCCCTTTATTTATTCCTGTCTTCCATTTATACACCTCAATCATATCCCCCCTAATTCTACGTCTTTCTAGAGTGCAGATTCAGGGCCCTTAGTCTATCCTCATAGGGAAGGTTTCTGATACATGGGATCAACTTTGTCATCCTCCTTTGTACATTTTCCAGAGCATTTATATCCATTCTGTAATACGGTGACCAAAACTGTGCAGCATAATCTAAATGAGGCCTAACCAAGGATGTATAGAGTTGAAGAACAACCTGAGGACTCCTATTATTTATGCTTCTTGATATGAAGCCAAGGATTCTATTAGCTTTATTGCGAACACTTATGCACTGTTGTCTTGGTTTCAGATTACTGCTAACCAGAACTCCTAAATCTTTTTCGCAATCCGTAATATTAAGATCTACATTATTTAGTTTATATGGGCAGCACAATTATTTTAAGAGTGTATGCATTTAGAACTCCGGCTCCTCTTCAACTAATCCTAATCCTGAGTCTATTTTAAGACCTGAGTGGCAAGAAACCTGACTGGTAGTTTGTATATTACTTTTCATTATATATATATATATATAATATATATATATATATATATATATATATATATATATATATATATATATATATATATATATATATAAATAAATAATGTCGTGCCGAATAGGTCAAACCTCTTCTTGCCGTACAAGACAAGCGAAAATTGGTGTATGCAGTAATTTCGTAATAATCATTCTGAACCTAACGAAAAAAATATATGTGTGTTTATTAAATTACTGTAAACTTATCTAAAATATATTTAGCTGGATTAGGTAAGTTTTCTAAGGTTCTTTTGGTACAAAATTATTACTTTTTACATTAACATAAATGAAAAAATATATCTTTAAACGTTTAAGAGAAAATTTTAGAAAGGACTTAGCTAATTCACCAGTTTTACCAATTCAAACCGGCATTATGTGTGTGTGTGTGTGTGTGTGTGTGTGTGTGTGTGTGTGTGTGCGCGCGCGCGCAAGCAAGCCAATCACATAGTAATATTAATCCTTTGCTCAAGATTTTTGGCACTCCCGTGCGTCGTCAGGAGCTATACAATGCTGCAAGTCAAGCAACAGATAGGAGGGAAAAATTCTCTGGAAGGCAAAATAGAAGTGCGTCCCTACCACTGTAGGGAGGCGCCTGCTGGTCACTCACGCCAGGGTGGACACACACATGCTGGACCACGACAAACACAGCAAACTGTGAATGTAAGCAAACAGTAAACTGAGATTCAATTAAGGAAACTATCAAGATGAGATAAGCGAGGATTGTGTGGAACTCTGCAGTCAACACAGCACTCGATCCTTCACCCATCAGTCAGGATCTTTATCCTTGCAGTATAAACAATCATGCTAAGGGAAATTAGCCAGTCATGACTGGGGCTCGACACCTAGGGGCTCCCCCAGCCACTTGAACCTCAGGCTCTATCCAAGGTGGGTAGGAAGAGAAGCCAGCCTCTGAGCGCAGACACGTCAAGACCACAGTCCTGGACAGCAACACATCTGAGCACCAAACGACTGGTTACCTAGCAGCAAGTAGGTACCTGGGTGTTAGCCGACTGGTGTGGGTCGCATCCTGGGGACAAAATTAACCTAAGTTATCCGAAATGCTCTGCATAACCAGGGGATTTCTATATAGTATGTCACTGATGTCAGCTATGGTCTGTATAAGTTGCATCATATACGTGTAGAAATAAAAATTATTTTTTTTATTATTATTAGAATTACAACTTATACAGGCCTATCTCCTCACGGCACAGACCCAGGGAAAGTTCAGACTCAACAGAAAACCCTCCATCTTGAGGTTTATGTGGAAGGAAAGCCAAACAGACATGTCGTGTGTAAGACACTGTATAGATTGTTTGCCTGGAGGACCCACCAGGTCTGTTACTTCCCAGGGATGAAGTTATTCATGTTGCCCAGTAGTTTATTATGAGACAGATGGTGGTACAGAGCAGACTAGAACCAACACTTCAGTACTCGCCCGTTCATTACCAGGGACTCGGCCTGAGATGCCTCAACTACCAGCACAACTTGTGAGGAGAGAAAACGAATGGAAGGGGAGAAAAGGAAGAGGAGAGGGAAGGAGATGAGAGAAGGAATGAAGGAGAAGAATTAGAGAGGGAGAGTGGAAGGGATGGACGAAGGAAGTAAGCAAAGAGAGGGACAAATAAAGGAGAAAGGAAGAGAGCGAGTTGTTTAAAAATAAATAGGAAGAGGTAGAACAGTAAACAATTCCAGTGCTCCATTAGAGAAGCCAAGAGTCCGTTTATGAGGTTACGAGGTTCCCAACTTCAAGTTACTTGATAAAGTTGCGAGATTTCCAGCTTCTAGTTACTTGTTCCTGGGTGAGACTGGAACATAACCCCAGCTTGATCAAGCCTCATAGTAGCTTACAGCAACAAGAGTATCTTACTGTAAAGACATTAAAGTAAATGGAGTAACTTACAGTGGGGGTACCGGAGCGGTCCTCCAGCTCTCCGTTAACGGTAGGGGCAGCGGCGTCGGTGGCGTCGGGTGGCGTCGCTGAAACGACATCGTCGTCACCACCTTTCACACCATCTTCGAACTTGACGGAGCGATGGCTTGAGCCAGACAGCCGCTGTTTGGCCTGTCTTCTTAGTCTGGACAACATGGCGGCTGCGGAAAGTGTAGCCGGGAGCGCAGAGAGCAACACAGGTGCTGTGGTAGCTGTGTTACCACAGCAACTGTTACTGACTGTGGTACCTTTGGCCCCTCCCTCTCCCCACCTCTCTTTCTCACCTCCTTTCTCTCACTATTCTCCTTTTCAAAGGCTTTTTTGAATGTTTACTTCTCAATTATTCCATCCTTTGTTATAGCCTTTTATCCACTGCTTTACATACATCCTGGTCTGTCTGTGGTGTTATGTTCTATGTCCAACTTAATCTGTGCTTCACTGTATTCTCTCTATATACTGTCAAAACACTACACTTTCTCTTGGTACAATCTTCCCTGTTATAAAAGGCTTGGTTAACACGTAATGTTCCCTGGTTAACAACACCTCAGCAAATAAGACATTTATGGTTACGGTGCTGAGATCTTCTTCACTCAGCACTGCAGTCAACAAGGTGCTGAGACCTTGTTCACTCAGCACTGCAGTCAACAAGGTGCTGGGACCTTGTTCACTCAGCACTGTAGTCAACAAGGTGCTGGGACCTTTCCACAATAAAGTGTTCCAAGTGTTTCTTGAAGCACCTTCAACGTCAACTTCTCAGCATTAAACACCAGATTCTCACTAGGTAACATTTCACCAGTAACACAACACTGCAGCACCGGTACTTCGGCTCACACACTGAGTCACACTCAACGTACTACATGCAGCTGGCCATGTGTGCTTGTGGCACCTGCCGGCCACCAGTGCCATTGCCAACCCTCCCAACCTTGGCACTGGCTTATCACTGCCCAATATTGCAACCAGAATCACCAACATTTCAACATTTATCAGAGGCATTACACTCGAGAAGGCTCGTTTCTCCGTTCTCCAGGTTGAGGGACTGATCACCTCAAATGCTTTTTCTCCAAGGCTGATGGACTGATTACATCATATTTATTTCACTAGTACACCTGCTGCCTCTATTTGACTGAAGAAGGCTACTGTGTAGGCGAAACGTTTCATCAATAAAGATACTCAACTGTTGCACATGTGTCTTACTGACTCACGAAATCGTAATGACACGATTGCAAACAAGTCATACCACGGGTGGGGATAGAACTCGCGATCAGAGTTTCTTTTATGACTCTGATAGTGGGTTCTATCCCCACCCAAGGTATGGTTTATGTATCTTAATCTTCAGACTGTTGGTAATTTCCCCTTACCCGTGAAGTCTTGGTCCCTTTACACTTAACGAGTCCTCTCCTTGTGTACTCTTTACATCCCCACTTTTCATGATCAGTCACTTACAGTGCCACTGAGGTCATCCTCTCGTACACTGCTGGGACTTCACGGTGAAGTTATCAAAGGAAAGCCTTCCTGTGGCCCACGATATTGTAATAACACGATTGTAAACCACGGAACGGGTGGGGTTTGAATCCGTGGCAAGTGAGTCCTGTGGGTTTCAGGACATTTTTTGACATAAAAATGAGGAGACACACACACACACACACACACACACAGAGTTGTCAGGAAGTGGAATAGCCTAGAGAGTGACGTAGTGGAGGCAGGAACCATACATAGTTTTAAGACGAGGTCCGATAAAGCTCATGGAGCAGAGGACCTAGTAGCTATCAGTGAAGAAGCGGGGCCAGGAGCTATGAATCGACCCCTGCAATCACAAACAGGGGAGTACAAATAGGTGAGCATACAGCCAGGTAAGGCTGAAGGATGTTGAGTACCAGATGTTTTACCCAGAGGTGTGTGGGGGCGAGACGTTCCCTGGGGACATCTCGACCTCCGCCTGCCTCTCTTTACACCCGGACGTGTCAACCAGACAGCCAGACAACTGCCTTCACTTAGCATATTGTGTTTTGAATAACGTAGGTGTGGCATCACGTCTACAACGTCTTCCAGCATCACTACCATCAATACCACACGTCACTACCATCAATACCACACGTCACTACCATCAATACCACAAGTCACTACCATCAGCACCACATGTCACTACCATCACCACCACACGTCACTACCATCACCACCACACGTCACTACCATCACCACCACACGTCACTACTATCACCACCACACGTCACTACTATCACCACCACACGTCACTACTATCACCACCACACGTCACTACTATCACCACCACACGTCACTACTATCACCACCACACGTCACTACCATCAGCACCACACGTCACTACCACCAGCACCACACGCTAGAATATTCTATCAAGTCTTCACGAGAAATAATTAAAGACAGGCATCAATATCTGTCACCATCTCATTCCGAAACCGGCGAACAACTTAACTCCATCAAAATACAATTAACTATACTTAATAACTCACATGGAGATAGAAACTCGGGAGATTAACTGATGTGTATATATCGACCCCTCTTCCTGGGGTCCTCTTCAGCAGAAGGGGGTCGAAGTATACAGATCAATTAATCTCCAGAGTTTTTGTGTCCATGTGGCTTATATTATTAAGCACAAGTGTTTAATTATTCACACTTGTCTATAATGACAAACAAGATTATTAAAATGGAAGGAAATTGGTACTAGTTTGTGTATGTACATGAGAGCTTGTGTGTTACAGGCAGGGAAGGCAGCAGCATGAGGAGAGCCTGTGTGTTGCAGGCAGGGAAGGCAGCAGCATGAGGAGAGCCTGTGTGTTGCAGGCAGGGAAGGCAGCAGCATGAGGAGAGCCTGTGTGTTGCAGGCAGGGAAGGCAGCAGCATCAGGAGAGCCTGTGTGTTGCAGGCAGGGAAGGCAGCAGCATGAGGAGAGCCTGTGTGTTGCAGGCAGGGAAGGCAGCAGCACGAGGAGAGCCTGTGTGTTGCAGGCAGGGAAGGCAGCAGCATGAGGAGAGCCTGTGTGTTGCAGGCAGGGAAGGCAGCAGCACGAGGAGAGCCTGTGTGTTGCAGGCAGGGAAGGCAGCAGCATGAGGAGAGCCTGTGTGTTGCAGGCAGGGAAGGCAGCAGCACGAGGAGAGCCTGTGTGTTGCAGGCAGGGAAGGCAGCAGCACGAGGAGAGCCTGTGTGTTGCAAGCAGGGAAGGCAGCAGCACGAGGAGAGCCTGTGTGTTGCAGTCAGGGAAGGCAGCAGCACGAGGAGAGCCTGTGTGTTGCAGGCAGGGAAGGCAGCAGCATGAGGAGAGCCTGTGTGTTGCAGGCAGGGAAGGCAGCAGCATGAGGAGAGCCTGTGTGTTGCAGGCAGGGAAGGCAGCAGCATGAGGAGAGCCTGTGTGTTGCAGGCAGGGAAGGCAGCAGCATGAGGAGAGCCTGTGTGTTGCAGGCAGGGAAGGCAGCAGCATGAGGAGAGCCTGTGTGTTGCAGGCAGGGAAGGCAGCAGCATGAGGAGAGCCTGTGTGTTGCAGGCAGGGAAGGCAGCAGCATGAGGAGAGCCTGTGTGTTGCAGGCAGGGAAGGCAGCAGCATGAGGAGAGCCTGTGTGTTGCAGGCAGGGAAGGCAGCAGCATGAGGAGAGCCTGTGTGTTGCAGGCAGGGAAGGCAGCAGCATGAGGAGAGCCTGTGTGTTGCAGGCAGGGAAGGCAGCAGCATGAGGAGAGCCTGTGTGTTGCAGGCAGGGAAGGCAGCAGCATGAGGAGAGCCTGTGTGTTGCAGGCAGGGAAGGCAGCAGCATGAGGAGAGCCTGTGTGTTGCAGGCAGGGAAGGCAGCAGCATGAGGAGAGCCTGTGTGTTGCAAGCAGGGAAGGCAGCAGCATGAGGAGAGCCTGTGTGTTGCAGGCAGGGAAGGCAGCAGCATGAGGAGAGCCTGTGTGTTGCAGGCAGGGAAGGCAGCAGCATGAGGAGAGCCTGTGTGTTGCAAGCAGGGAAGGCAGCAGCATGAGGAGAGCCTGTGTGTTGCAGGCAGGGAAGGCAGCAGCATGAGGAAAGCCTGTGTGTTGCAGGCAGGGAAGGCAGCAGCATGAGGAGAGCCTGTGTGTTGCAAGCAGGGAAGGCAGCAGCATGAGGAAAGCCTGTGTGTTGCAAGCAGGGAAGGCAGCAGCATGAGGAGAGCCTGTGTGTTGCAGGCAGGGAAGGCAGCAGCATGAGGAGAGCCTGTGTGTTGCAGGCAGGGAAGGCAGCAGCATGAGGAGAGCCTGTGTGTTGCAGGCAGGGAAGGCAGCAGCATGAGGAGAGCCTGTGTGTTGCAGGCAGGGAAGGCAGCAGCATGAGGAGAGCCTGTGTGTTGCAAGCAGGGAAGGCAGCAGCATGAGGAGAGCCTGTGTGTTGCAGGCAGGGAAGGCAGCAGCATGAGGAAAGCCTGTGTGTTGCAGGCAGGGAAGGCAGCAGCATGAGGAGAGCCTGTGTGTTGCAAGCAGGGAAGGCAGCAGCATGAGGAAAGCCTGTGTGTTGCAAGCAGGGAAGGCAGCAGCATGAGGAGAGCCTGTGTGTTGCAGGCAGGGAAGGCAGCAGCATGAGGAGAGCCTGTGTGTTGCAGGCAGGGAAGGCAGCAGCATGAGGAGAGCCTGTGTGTTGCAGGCAGGGAAGGCAGCAGCATGAGGAGAGCCTGTGTGTTGCAAGCAGGGAAGGCAGCAGCATGAGGAGAGCCTGTGTGTTGCAGGCAGGGAAGGCAGCAGCATGAGGAGAGCCTGTGTGTTGCAGGCAGGGAAGGCAGCAGCATGAGGAGAGCCTGTGTGTTGCAGGCAGGGAAGGCAGCAGCATGAGGAGAGCCTGTGTGTTGCAGGCAGGGAAGGCAGCAGCATGAGGAGAGCCTGTGTGTTGCAAGCAGGGAAGGCAGCAGCATGAGGAGAGCCTGTGTGTTGCAGGCAGGGAAGGCAGCAGCATGAGGAGAGCCTGTGTGTTGCAGGCAGGGAAGGCAGCAGCATGAGGAGAGCCTGTGTGTTGCAGGCAGGGAAGGCAGCAGCATGAGGAGAGCCTGTGTGTTGCAGGCAGGGAAGGCAGCAGCATGAGGAGAGCCTGTGTGTTGCAGGCAGGGAAGGCAGCAGCATGAGGAGAGCCTGTGTGTTGCAGGCAGGGAAGGCAGCAGCATGAGGAGAGCCTGTGTGTTGCAGGCAGGGAAGGCAGCAGCATGAGGAGAGCCTGTGTGTTGCAAGCAGGGAAGGCAGCAGCATGAGGAGAGCCTGTGTGTTGCAGGCAGGGAAGGCAGCAGCATGAGGAGAGCCTGTGTGTTGCAAGCAGGGAAGGCAGCAGCATGAGGAGAGCCTGTGTGTTGCAAGCAGGGAAGGCAGCAGCATGAGGAGAGCCTGTGTGTTGCAGGCAGGGAAGGCAGCAGCATGAGGAGAGCCTGTGTGTTGCAAGCAGGGAAGGCAGCAGCATGAGGAGAGCCTGTGTGTTGCAAGCAGGGAAGGCAGCAGCATGAGGAGAGCCTGTGTGTTGCAGGCAGGGAAGGCAGCAACAGCTTCCCTCATTAACCTAGACTAACGAACCGGGAGCCACGTTTACGTAGTTAAAATCCACCTAGTTGCAAACCTGGCTGATAATCAACATTGATGACGTCTAGTTTAACACCTATCGACTGAAGGAGGGCCATTAAGGCTGCATTGCGCCTGTACATCTACCACACATTATATATATACATACATAATAAATATATATATATATATATATATATATATATATATATATATATATATATATATATATATATATATATATATATATATATTACACACACACACACACACACACACACACACACACACACACACACACACACACACACACACACACACACACACACACGTATGCCCTACGAGGAGAGGTTAAGGGAAATCAACCTGACGACATTGGAGGACAGGAGAGATGGGGAGGACATGATAACGACATACAAAATACTGAGAGGAATTGACAAGGTGGACAAAGACAGGATGTTTCAGAGATGGGACACAGCAACAAGGGGACACAGTTGGAAGTTGAAGACACAGATAAATCACAGGGATGTTAGGAAGTATTTCTTCAGCCACAGAGTAGTCAGGAAGTGGAATAGTTTGGGAAGCGATGTAGTGGAGGCAGGATCCATACATAGTTTTAAGCAGAGGTATGATAAAGCTCACGGTTCAGGGAGTGACCTAATAGCGACCAGTGAAGAGGCGGGGCCAGGAGCTCGGACTCGACCCCTGCAACCTTAACTAGGTGAGTACACACACACACACACACACACACACACACACACACACACTAAGACAAGAGAGAGAGGGGTGGGTGGATTGCATTTTCTTGGACTGCAAGAAGGCGTTTGACACAGTACCACACAAGAGATTAGTGCAAAAACTGGAGGACCAAGCAGGGATAACAGGGAAGGCACTACAATGGATCAGGGAATATTTGTCAGGAAGACAGCAGCGAGTAATGGTACGTGGCGAGGTGTCAGAGTGGGCACCTGTGACCAGCGGGGTCCCACAGGGGTCAGTCCTAGGACCAGTGCTGTTTCTGGTATTTGTGAACGACATGACAGAAGGAATAAACTCTGAGGTGTTACTGTTTGCAGATGACGAAGTTGATGAGAAGAATTCATTCGATCGAAGACCAGGCAGAACTACAAAGGGATCGGGACAGGCTGCAGACCTGGTCCAGCAATTGGCTCCTGGAGTTCAATCCCACCAAGTGCAAAGTCATGAAGATTGGGGAAGGGCAAAGAAGACCGCAGTCGGAGTACAGTCTAGGGGGCCAGAGACTACAAACCTCACTCAAGGAAAAAGATCTTGGGGTGAGTATAACACCAGGCACATCTCCTGAAGCGCACATCAACCAAATAACTGCTGCAGCATATGGGCGCCTTGCAAACCTCAGAACAGCATTCCGACATCTTAATAAGGAGTCGTTCAGGACCCTGTACACCGTGTACGTTAGGCCCATATTGGAGTATGCGGCACCAGTTTGGAACCCACACCTAGCCAAGCATGTAAAGAAACTAGAGAAAGTGTAAAGGTTTGCCACAAGACTAGTCCCAGAGCTAAGAGGTATGTCCTACGAGGAGAGGTTAAGGGAAATCAACCTGACGACACTGGAGGACAGGAGAGATAGGGGGACATGATAACGACTTACAAAATACTGAGAGGAATTGACAAGGTGGACAAAGACAGGATGTTCCAGAGATTGGACACAGCAACAAGGGGACACAGTTGGAAGCTGAAGACACAGATGAATCACAGGGATGTTAGGAAGTATTTCTTCAGCCACAGAGTAGTCAGGAAGTGGAATAGTTTGAGAAGAGATCTAGTGGAGGCAGGATCCATACATAGCTTTAAGCAGAGGTACGATAAAGCTCATGGTTCAGGGAGAGTGACCTAGTTGCGACCAGTGAAGAGGCGGGGCCAGGAGCTTGGACTCGACCCCTGCAACCTCAACTAGGTGAGTACACACACACACACACACACGCGCACACACACACACACACACACACACACACACACACACACACACACACACACACACACACCTCCCGGTTGATATCTTCCGAGATGGGTTTAAAAACCCTACTACTACTTCCATCTAGTGAGGGGTTTTGAATGTACGTTTAAAGCCATGACTCGTTAAAAAACCTGTTGAATATTTTGAGTCATTAAAACTCACCGACACCAGCCGCATCGGAAGTCGATTCTCCGATAGAATCACTTACCGCAGATCCCAACCTAATTGTGCGAGGCTTGCCAGGGATGAGGATTTTCCAAAGAAATAAGCCGCATATATACCGAGTATATACCCTGGCTTACATACCAAGCACATACCAAGCACATACCCTGGCTTACATACCAAGCACATACCCTGGCTTACATACCAAGCACATACCCTGGCTTACATACCAAGCACATACCCTGGCTTACACAACATACACATACCCTGGCTTACACAACATACACATACCCTGGCTTACACAACATACACATACCCTGGCTTACATACCAAACATCAACCTGATAAAAAATATATTCGCTATCTAGCCTTGTCCGTTCTGAAGGGCAGAGATAACGTTACTGATAACGCAAAAACACACAATTCAGTTATAGTCGAAGATAAGGGGAGAGAGAGAGACGGTGTATTATCATAGTCTGATTAAAGAACCCAGGATGGTCAACCAGTGATCCCGTTCACGTGTGCAACAACAGCAAAAAAAAAAAATGGTGGAAGAATAACATGATAAACTGTGTGTAGAGGTTTATCATGTCATGCTTCACTGAGTGAAACATGACAAAGCTCTACATAGAGTGAAACATGGTATGATAAAACTCCATACAGTGCAACACTCTCCACATAAAAGGTTATTACCCGGGAAAGTGGATCTTGAGCTCCATAGTTTACAGAGGAAGCTGGAGCAGAACTAAGACTGTCTGCCAGAAGACAAGTGTCACGCTCCTCCAGTCACTTCCTGATCACCTGCCCTCCCCTGCCTAAGTTGGACTAGGTGCTGCTAGCACCCATAGCCTGGCTGATCAGTATAGTATTAGCCTGGACTGGGACCGGGTCCAGGCCAGAAGATAAACACACAAACACACACAAGCAAAAAATAAGTTTGAACCTATAGCAATTAAGATGACTAAACGTGGAGGGACCAAGACTTTTCAACACCCTCCCTGATTCTCTTCAAGAGGGAAATTAGCAAGTTTCTCTAGTCATGTCCTGATCAGCCGGGTTGTAGTGCATACGTTGAACTTGCTATGACAAGCACCAACAGCCTGGTTGATCAGGTCATCCACCAGGAGGTCAGGTCTGGGACCGGGCCGAAGGGGTGACTCTTGAAGCACTCGCCAGGTGACCTCCAGGTAAGGGTCTTCAACAAGTCACTGGAGACGGAAAACTAGCAAGAATGTCGTTATCTTAGTGATGAGAGTCTTGTATAATACAGGAAAACTGTAGCCGTCCCTCATGACCCAGCTGTTCTCTCTCAAGAACTGTAGCCGTCCCTCATGACCCAGCTGTTCTCTCTCAAGAACTGTAGCCGTCCCTCATGACCCAGCTGTTCCCTCTCAAGAACTGTAGCCGTCCCTCATGACCCAGCTGTTCCCTCTCAAGAACTGTAGCCGTCCCTCATGACCCAGCTGTTCCCTCTCAAGAACTGTAGCCGTCCCTCATGACCCAGCTGTTCCCTCTCAAGAACTGTAGCCGTCCCTCATGACCCAGCTGTTCTCTCTCAAGAACTGTAGCCGTCCCTCATGACCCAGCTGTTCTCTCTCAAGAACTGTAGCCGTCCCTCATGACCCAGCTGTTCTCTCTCAAGAACTGTAGCCGTCCCTCATGACCCAGCTGTTCTCTCTCAAGAACTGTAGCCGTCCCTCATGACCCAGCTGTTCTCTCTCAAGAACTGTAGCCGTCCCTCATGACCCAGCTGTTCTCTCTCAAGAACTGTAGCCGTCCCTCATGACCCAGCTGTTCTCTCTCAAGAACTGTAGCCGTCCCTCATGACCCAGCTGTTCTCTACCAACAACAATTAAACATACTAATGTAAACTAGAAAGTCCTACTCTTGAAGCCCGGCCATGGGCCAGGCTCGTGAGCGTCTCTTCAGATAATTTACATATTATGAAAGTTGTAATAAAAGTTGATGGAGAAGCAACCCCCCCCCCCAGGGAGACGAGATGTATATCACTGGTATACTATATATGTTGTATGTATAATGTTCGCCAAGACCACAGTCCTGGCACGGGTCCCAATCTTGCGATGACCCGTCTCTGGCTCCCGATGGAGAAAGGTTTCCACAATGATGCGACGCATGCCGCTCAAGCGCCCCTCTGGTCAGTTCAACTGGTGCATCTCATAAGCGGCACCATATGTAACTATGGACACTAGCAAGGAGGAGGATATGTCATTATCACAGGTAACAGCTTGTCTGGTTCGTTGACCCCATGGTACACTAGTGTGGCCACAGTCAACTCTGGGTCCTCTTCGGGAGGGAATATCACCCCTAGTTGCCTGCGGAGTGTCTCAGTAGCTTCGCACTCTAGAAGATAGTGTGTTAGGGGCCGCTGGACAACGTGCTGACAGTACTGGCACATCTCCTCAGCCTTGTCTACCATCATCTTGGCTGTGGGAAAGCCCAAACGAAGCCGATGGATGGCGGTACACTGCGCTCTGGACCAGCTTCTATCATATGGAGGGGGTTCTCCCGGAGTCGCTGCTCGGTACCACTGTTGAGATGGGGTATCACCTAAGACCTCCTCCATAAGTTTCGTGGCTCTGGCAGCCACCAGTTTGGTCTGTCGTAGGCTGATTGGGACAGTAATCCCAACATGTGGATAGTCTGTTGCTGCCTTGGCTGCATCATCTGCCGCCTCATTTCCCCGGATGCCAGCATGGCTGGGGATCCAGTTCAATGTCGATCTATTACCCTGAACTTCTAAGGCTGTCATTATGCTCAGGATCGATGTGATAAGGTGAACATTATCCTGTGGTTGAGGATGGGAGAGGGCATTGATTGCAGAGGTGGAATCAACATGTATGACAGGTCGGAGTCGATGTCGTAGGGCATGTGACAATGCCTGCTGAATCGCCACCAGCTCAGCTTGAAGGATCGTGCAGTGGTCAGGGAGTCGCCAGCCTTGTGTGTGACCATTGTGGTACAGTCCAGCTGTTGCTCTCTTCCTGTCAGGGTCGACAGAACCATCTGTGAAATACACTGCACATGTGCCTCCCTCTGCCAGTGCCATGCTTGTCTCAGCATGATTGCTGAGGGTGTCTTGACTGCAGAGACGCTTAGAGATGGGTAGCTGTATGATGCAAACATCGGCTGGATCTGGGCGCCAGGGAGGTGGTGGATGGTACCCAGCAACAGGAAGGTCACAACTCTTCTCACAGAGCAGCTGTACAGGCAGCAGCTTCCGCCCAGCAGCACAAAACGAACGAATCCAGGAGTAGTCCGTGAAGAGTGTGGGATGTGACATGGTTGTTAATATCAGTCTCCTTAGTGGGGTACCTTGCTGCCGGTGCAGAATCGTGGTCACTTTGCAGGCGTTTATGTATCTTACTCTGTCAGCCAAGGAAGGAATCCGGGCCTCAGATCTGAGACATACTGTGTTGGTCCAGATGGGGGCACCAAGCATAGTTCTTATCGCCTGGTTTTGTACGACCTCCACCCTTTGCCTGCTCTGCGGGAAGAGATGAGCTAACGCCGGTGCACCGTAGTCAATGAGCGAGCGTATAGCTTGTATATAGTACAAGCGAAGTACATCTTTGCTTGCCCCTGCACGGTGCCTCGTCATGGCTCTCATGGCGTTGAGTCTGAGTAGAGCACGTGACCTGACATACTCGGCCTGTTTCTGAAAGGTCAGCTTTTTATCAATGTAGATTCCCAAGTACAGGTAGGAGCCTGTCCACTCAAGTTCTATATCCTGAATACGTAATCTATTCACAGGATCTGGTCCCTTGAACATCATTGCAAGAGATTTCTCGGCCGAGATCTTGAGGCCTAGTTCCTTGCAAGACTGCGTAATTAGGTCCAAAGCTCTCTGAGCCTGTCGTTCTAAATTGCCTTTCCCATTCACTACGAGTGCAAGATTATCAGCATAGCTGAGGAGCTGTGTACCACTATGAAAGGGAAGGCTCACAAGTTCCTGCATAAGAATGTTAAACAGGGTAGGACTGAGCACACCTTGTGGCGTACCGTTTTCCAGGGTTTTAAAGGAAGAGTAGTGTCCCTGAAAGCTGACACAGGCCTGCCTGCCCCTAAGGTAGGACTATCTAGGCCAGGAGGCGTCCTTTGATTCCCTTCCGAGCTAGTATTGCCAGAATTGCTGTGGGGCTGGCTAGCTCAAATGCCTTCTCAAGGTCGACGTAGACGACGATACTAGGTTTTTTGTTACTATCAGCAATCTGGCTTAGTAGAGTGGTTATGCACTCTGCTGTTCCCACTCCTTTGGTGAAGCCAAATATGTGATGATGAGAGGGTCCAAGTTTCCATAGGAGGCGGTTTAACACCATCCTCTCAGCAGTCTTGGCTAAGCAGCTGGTCAGCGATATGGGTCTCATACTGCCTGGGTCCTTGGGCTTTGGAATTAATACGATTGTAGCTTTCTTCCAAGCTGCTGGGAGTGTCCTGGCCCTCCACGACTTGTTAATGACGTCTAGTATGGCCTCCCATCCACTCTGCCCAGCCCGTGCAATCATGGAGTACGTCACACCATCGATGCCCGGGGCAGTGTCACCTGTGTTCTTAATGGCACGTCGGAGTTCAAGTCCGTGAGGTCTACATCAGTCACATCTTCCGACTCACATGCAGCTTGTATCGTTAGCTGGCGCTGTGGCAGAAGATCCGTCTGTATATTCCGGATGTCCTGTGGGAGCTGAGTGGAGGCTCCCCTGGAAGTGAAAAGCTCCACTAGTTTCTCTGCTTCCTGGGATGGGTTCGGGTGTGCTGGTGGCCTCGGCTTGCTCTTGCCAGTTGCTATGTTGAGCTTGCCCCATATCTCAGATAAGGTGGTGTGATGCCTGAATGTTGAGCACCACTCCAGCCATTTCTCAGTTTTTACTCAGAGATTCTGCGGGCATGCTGCACAATGGCTCTCAGAGTATTCCTGTTCTCTGTCGTAGGGTTACGCCTGTATAGCTTCCTAAAAGAGTTGATGCGGTGGTTCTGCTCCCGCACCTCGTCGTTGTAGAACCACCAGTCTCTTTTGTGAGTGCGTCCTGCGAACTTCTTTGGAATTGCGCACTCTGCTGCATGGATGAGAACAGTGATTAGCTCCTGTTCAGCCGTATCACAGTCTTCAGATAGAGAGTATGTGGACCACCAGTCATGAAGATAATCCTGGAACACCTTCCATTTGGCCCTCTTTACGTCCCATCTAGGAGGCAGCACAACTGTTGGAGGCCTGTTGATGTTGAAGGTGGTGATCACTGCAAAGTGGTCACTGACAAGGTGAGGATGAGTTTCCCATGTGGCTCCTGCTGCGAGTTGTCTTGACCCAAAGGTAAGGTCGAGGCAGCCACCCAACAGGTGTGTGGGGTCTCCATTGTTTAGCAACTTTACCTCTGGAATATCGTGTAGGAGCATTGCTATGTGTCTGCCAGCAGCAATGGTTGCTGAGTGAGAGTGCAGCATTGGGTGGTGTGCGTTGAAATCTCCACCAACAATAATACACTCGGTGCGTGCTAGTGCGAGGAGCTCTGCAATGTCGAGGGTGTGTCTTGGGTTCTTGTAGATGTTATAGATGGTAATGGGCGCCCCAGGTGTGTGCACAAGGATGGCCTGTACCTCGACATCCTCCCCACAGTCCAAAGGGTTGGCTATAACCTCGTGAGGTATTGTATTGGATACAAATACAGCTGTGCCTCTGCAGTGAACGCCCGGGTCCATGTGCCGAAAATACCCAGCAAAACCGGTAGTCTTGGGCACATAGTCGGGACAGTCAGAGTTTCTTGTAGCAAGACGATGTCAACCCGATCCCGAATTACTGCCTCCAGCAAGAGGTGCTGTTTGCTCCTTAGGCCCTGAATGTTCCATTGTAGAACCTTGAGGGTGTGATTTGGTACCAAGATTATTCCGTCGCTGTTGTTTCCTGAGCTGGAGACTGAGTCCTGCCCGTTCTGAGAACCTGCAAATTCATGGCATCCACTGTCTCCTCCTCGGTCAGCAAGCACACTCATGAGCGTATTGACCATCTGCCGGAATGTGTTCTGTTGTTCCGTGGAGTTGATTGTGTTGCAAATAAGATCCGTGAACACCTTGAGTGCTACGAGATCCTCCCTGGTGAGAGCCTGATTTGGGGTTGGGTTCGAAACAGTGGATATTATCTGGGCTGTTGTGGTCTGTAGGAACTGCTGAGGGTTGGATTTCTTTATTGTATGCACCGTGGTCTGTTGCTGTTGGGTAGCCAGGATCTGCTGGTGAGGTGCCAGTTGAGTCTGCAAAGCGCCTGTGCCGGGTAAGGAGTGCCTGCGTTGTCGTGCTATGGCCGGTGGGGGCTCGTTTAGTGCCACCTGCTGATCGCATTGACCAGATGCACCCTGTTGACGCCTCCTGTTCCTCTTGTTTCTGTTTCTTCGTTGAGGTAGTGGTGCAGGAGGTTCTTGACCTTGACGCCTGGTTGAGACTTCGAGGGTTGGGAATTCCTGGGCATTGACTTGGGTTAGCTGCTGAGAGATCTGGCAGCGTTCTCTGCACCCATCGTCTGCTGAGAGTGATGATCCGTCGTAGCCTGTTGCCGAGTTCTTGGCGTCTTCCAGACTCCTTGAATTCTGGCGAGCCTCTCGGGGCATCGAGGATTCCAGGCATGATGTTTCTGCCTGCAGTTCGGGCATTGTGGAGTGGGTGGCGATGCATTTTTCAGCTTGGTGATGCATTCCTCGGTAGGGTGGTGCTGGCTGCAGACACCGCAGATTACTCTGTTCGGACAGAGTGCACCCAGGTGTCCATAACGCTGACACTTGAAACAGCGAACTGGTTCTGCTGTGAAGGTCCTGACATCGTACTTGCCCCAAGAACCGAGGTCCAGCTGGGATGGCAGTGGTCCTACATGCTGAATGAGGACCTGTCGGGTTGGTGCGTTGCCTGCCGTCTTTGCCTTGAGACGTTGAGCTGACACCACACTGGGGTAAGCTGCTACTGCCTCGATGGGCATCATCAGCGGGTATCGCATCACTACACCCTTGGTGATTTTCTGCCGAGAGTCCAGTTCCTCCAGGGTGAATGAGCGATCTGTCTCCATGACTCTTTTCAAGGTGGTATACATTTCCTTGTTGAGAGTCAATATTGGTTCTCCCCTCAAGTTGAACCATATCTTGAACTTCAGGTTGTGTCGTGATTCCAGGTATGAAACAACGCCATAGTGGGTTCTGTGGTCCCCGTAAGACTTCACCTTGAATTTGCCAGGTCGGTTGAGCTGGTTTGCCTGCTCCTTGGACGGACGGCGCTTCTTGTTGTCCACAGTGTTCCATCCCTGTTACTAAGACACAGCAAAATATAAATCGCATACTTTCACTAACAGAGGTGAGGAACCCAGAGACAACCATCAGGGATTTCCAAGATGGAAAATCCTGTCAGACAAAGCTTATGGTGTTACAATGAGCTTCCTCGTCCAGCTACTCTATATACTGCCTTTTTTTTTACGAAAACTGAAAAAATGCATAAAAAATTGAAGAGCGGGTGTTATGAAGGTTTTTCACGTGCTATTAAATTCTGAATGCACGTCATCAATCGCATTTACAAAATATAGCAAGTCACTACAGAGAACAGCTTCATAAGAGAAGTTATTGTAAATAAGAAACGCAGAGACGCCGGACTGCAGCATCGTCAGTCATGTCTATAAGCAGTATCGTCAGTCACGTCTATAAGCAGTATCGTCAGTCACGTCTATAAGCAGTATCGTCAGTCACGTCTATAAGCAGTATCGTCAGTCACGTCTATAAGCAGTATCGTCAGTCACGTCTATAAGCAGTATCGTCAGCCACATCTATAAGCAGTATCGTCAGCCACGTCTATAAGCAGTATCGTCAGCCACATCTATAAGCAGTATCGTCAGCCACATCTATAAGCAGTATCGTCAGCCACATCTATAAGCAGTATCGTCAGCCACGTCTATAAGCAGTATCGTCAGTCACGTCTATAAGCAGTATCGTCAGCCACATCTATAAGCAGTATCGTCAGCCACGTCTATAAGCAGTATCGTCAGTCACGTCTATAAGCAGTATCGTCAGCCACATCTATAAGCAGTATCGTCAGCCACATCTATAAGCAGTATCGTCAGTCACGTCTATAAGCAGTATCGTCAGCCACATCTATAAGCAGTATCGTCAGCCACATCTATAAGCAGTATCGTCAGCCACATCTATAAGCAGTATCGTCAGTCACGTCTATAAGCAGTATCGTCAGCCACATCTATAAGCAGTATCGTCAGCCACATCTATAAGCAGTATCGTCAGCCACGTCTATAAGCAGTATCGTCAGCCACGTCTATAAGCAGTATCGTCAGCCACGTCTATAAGCAGTATCGTCAGCCACATCTATAAGCAGTATCGTCAGCCACATCTATAAGCAGTATCGTCAGTCACGTCTATAAGCAGTATCGTCAGCCACGTCTATCGACAGTATCATCAGCCGCGTCATCCAAGCCAGAGAGAAACACACAAAAATGCTTTTATCTGCACCTCACATTGAGTAATTGAAGCCTCGTTTGTTTCTGTCGTAAGAGCCGACATGACTCACTCTGGTCACCAGTGCGCGAGATAAACATTTCAAACACTCATACAGACCTGACACTCTTCATATATATGCTCACTGCGTCTAACTTTGAAAAGGAAGCATTTTTTTATTAAAAGCAATTAGATTAAGCACTAGTCTAAATCAAGGCATTTTTAACCATGTGTAATATGGAGAGAAAAAAATAAAAACTTCCTAAAAATGCTAGAAAATAGTTTTAAATTCCAGCCGATACACAATTTGAAATTTCAAGGTGTCGGCCATTTTGTTTCAAGATGGCCGCCAAGTTCTTCATCGATGACCTTTTCCAGTATAAAAGTAAGAGCAACGAATTTTAAATCAAATTTGGTAAAAAATTTAGACGTTCCTGTACATCAACAATTATTGCTATGCTTTCCAGACGGCCGTCAGGCCTCTGTGCAACTGGCCTGAGCTTCAATATCGAGCTAAAGCATATAATACCGAGCAGTTCAGAACGCGGCGCGTGTAGCTGCACCTCCTAGTATCTGTTTCTTACAGGAACACTTGATATCCTGGCTAATGGAGGCAGTAGGCTGAGGTGCAGATCAACATCACTTGGCAGGTGTTGCTTGATCCGTCCCCAGTCACCACGACTGTGTGTGTGACTGTAGAAGTTACCTTACCCCTGATGCACCTTGCATCGTAGGCATTGGTATGATCTCTACTGAGTAGAGACAACTATTCAGTGAGCACTACGATCTTCTCTATGATCTTAAGTCATCGTCATTGCCTCTAGAAGCTGAGTGTGGTGAAGGTACCAGAGACCTCCACACACACACACACACACACACACACACACACACACACACACACACACACACACACACACACACACACACACACACACACACACACACACACACGTTCCAGGTCTATCATGCTCAGTGTCGACTGTAACGGAGGTGAGATACAACGTGACTATCACAGTGTATGAGCAAATGGGATACCAGTGAGCACAATCCGTTTTCACCAGGCTACGCTCACTCGGGATGACAAAATATATTACAACGGTTACTACAGCGTAGTTCACTTTGATCAAGAATACCATATTTGTCCTCCATTACTGTTTGCTCGTAAATCCTTCCATCTTTCTCGTTAAGGGTACAAGGGACTTGCATTTTAAGATCCTCTAATCTTCCTCATGTTTCAGATCATATGACGTGGTCTGACCTGGTGGACCCGGTAAGCCAGCTGAAGGTCTCGCTCACATGACCAAAAACTCCAGTTAGCGGGTCATCGTATGACAAGATCCGTGTGAGGAAACACGTCCTTTTTCCTGGCGAATAAAATACCACCACTGCCAAAACTTAGAGTGCCAGCAGTGCAAACTCTGAACACTTCCTGCAGTCAGACAGTGCTCTGGTAGTTCCTATGTTGATTCCAGTTCAGACTGTACACTAGACTGAGGGTAAACCTTAACGACAGTGATCTAGTACAGTCACTCACCCACCCATTCTTACTCAAGTCACCCATTCCGTCTTATAATTTACATATTCTTCACCTCACACATGCTTCACCTCACACATGCTTCACTTGTGATTCCTCAAATTTTATTACACAGAATAACAGAGATCTCAATAGCATTCAAGAACCTTAAGAATCTTTTAGTATATTATAGACTATGTATGCCATGTCTAGCAGCGTCGAGTACGCAGCACCAGCATGGAGCCCCCGCCCATCAAGTACAATCAAACTCGTAAAAAATCCAAAGGAATGCAACAAAACTAGTCTCAGAGCTGAGAGGAATACAATGTGGGAAGAAAGTGAGGAACAGAACCTCGTGACCCTGAAGGAGAAGGACCTTGGAGAGATGTGATTACAACGTACAAAAATACCAGGAGAATTTGCCGAAGTGGATAAATACAGAGTGAAATACGAGAAAGATGGAAGGAAAACACAGAGGGAAGGAAGACAGAGAGGGACTGTAGACACAGACGTAAGGCAGACACAGATGGAAGGTAGACATATAGAAGATAGACACAGGTTTACCTCCTGTAGACAGGCCTACATAGAAGGTAGAAGACACATAGATGGATACTATGAAATACCACTGTAAGTGTTGGTAGACCAACGTAATGGAGTGAATAATGAGAGTGGGGTGGAGGCAAACTACACATGCAGCTTCAAGAATAGACACAGAAAGGATGAACGTTGAAGGAAGACAGCTGAACCAGGATAAAAGAGGGAATCAAGATCCCATAAAAACGACGAGACATTTTCCCTGCAGCCAACGAATTAGCACAAATCAGTACAAATCTAGAAGTACAAATCGGGGAGCATGACAATACTAGCTAGATGTCATACTACCATTTAGATTAATACCAGTCAATTATCTGACTTTACCTTTGAAAGATCTCGTTCAAAACGTGTAACACTGAACCTAACAAGACAACCACAGTTGTTCAATTTGTTCAAACTCAAATTTTGTGCTCTTGGGAAAAGTTCATTAGTGTTCAATACTTGATTGAGGTTTATAAGTGGAAGACAGGAATAAATAAAGGGGATGTAAATAGTGTGCTGATAATATCTAGCCTAGACAGGACTCGCAGCAATGGTTTTAAGTTGGAAAAATTCAGATTCAGGAGGGATATAGGAAAGTACTGGTTTGGTAATAGAGTTGTGGATGAGTGGAACAAACTCCCAAGTACCGTTATAGAGGCCAGAACGTTGTGTAGCTTTAAAAATAGGTTGGATAAATACATGAGTAGATGTGGGTGGGTGTGAGTTAGACCTGATAGCTTGTGCTAACGGGTCGGTTGCCGTGTTCCTCCCTTGAGTCAATGTGACCTGACCTGACTAGGTTGGGTGCATTGGCTTAAGCCGGTAGGGACTTGGACCTGCCTCGCATGGGCCAGTAGGCCTTCTGCAGTGTTCCTTCGTTCTTATGTTCTTATGTTCTTATGTTCTTATGTTTAATGCTTATATATGGTGTTTAATGCTTATATATGGTGTTTAATACCAATATACGGTGTTCAATATTTGCATGTGGTGTTCCTTACACATATTTGGTGCTCAGTACTTAGATATGGTGTTCAATTCTTAAGTGTTGTTCAATGTTCACAAGAAATTTTCTCTTAAATTTCACTGTTCACTATTCATTGTTCTACTGCTCAAAATTATTTGGTTTCCGAAAGTTGTTCATTACTGATCAGTTTTCATTGCCTGTTCAGTGTTCATACTTGCTGTTTGTTCAGTGTTCACCAGTGATCAAAACCATTCACCTCTGTTCATAGTACACTGTCATTCTTCGATGTCATTAATGATAAATGTT